>NC_056726.1:302384799-302684799 GCF_019279795.1 Protopterus annectens
ACAATAACATGTATATGTTCTATTGGCCAGCAGATCCACCTCTCCAAACCCATCTGCCCATGATACCTGGCCACATCACATGTGCGTCCCAACCTGGGGCCTCCTCATGTACTGTTCCAGCAATACCATCAGGTGGAACCACCAAGGGGATGTTGCCCCCCTTCAGGGCACACACAGACTTGTTCCCGTCCCCTGAGCTCAGGTCTAGTTTCTGTTCCATGCTGGGCTCCACAGACACATGAAGGATGTGCTACATCAGTCTGTGGCACCCAGTACACATTCACAGGGCCAAAATGCTCCTCCTGCTCAACCTCCAGACCAGGCACCTTCAGGACGTGGACTGCTGTTGTGAGTAGCAGTGGGTGGGAGGCTTGTTCCCATTGTACCCATATTGGGGCCCATGGGGCATCCACATCACAGACCACACACACCATCCATGGTGTTTATCCACCACATATGTCACATACCACCCGTGTAGACTGTCCTCTATATCTACCAATCCTGACCACCTCCGCATAGGGTCTATATTATAAGCATGAAGGTGTACTTACTCGAATACATAAACGTTGACATGTCTTCCTCGAACCATGAAAACATCGATCGTTCTGAAGAGTGAAATCTGAAACGTCAAATTGTCATGGTTGGCCCTTCTGTGGTATAGCTCCATAAGGTAAGTGTGCGATAGTTATGGACCTTAGGGTTAGGGTACGGGTTAAGGTAAGTGCATAAATGGTAATGTATGTGAGATTTAGTGTAGGGTTAGAAGTAGGGTTTTGTTAAGTGTATGTGTGTGGATTATTTAGTTTGTTTGGGTATAGTTTCTTAAGGTAAGTGCGCGATAGTTACGGACCTTAGGGTTAGGGTGTGGGTTAAGGTAAGTGCATACATGGTGGTATATGCAAGATTTAGTGTAGGGTTAGAATTAGGGTTTAGTTTAGGTTGAGAAGTAGGGTTTTGGTTAGCGTATGTATGTGGTTTATGTAGTTTGTTTGGGTAGGTAGTATGCAGCGGGCGGTGGGCTGGGACAACTATGATGTTTTGAGTTTTTGAATTTCGCGGGTAGGTCGTTCGGTGTATTCATGGTTCGCGAAATATGTGTCAGTGTTTCAGTATTCAGTTAATAGGGCTTTTGTGCTTACAATATAGACCCCTCCACATGTGTACCTGCCATATTTCCCCATATTCCCATTGAATACTTCACAGATGGGGGCAATATGGTCCCAACAAGGGACTAACATGTGAAATTCCCATCCATGGTGCACACACTGCCAGCTGTACATATCTCTGTGTATTGCTATGTGTGCTGGTGCCTTGCACATAGCACGCATCACTGTGGTAGTAATATAGGGGACATGTCTTTGCATACATATATGTTTATGCATGTGTTTGTATATATGTAGACATGTGCATATAGGTATATATCTATATATGTGTAGATACATGTGATGTATATATGTGCACATATATATGTCTACACATGGGTATATGTATATTTCTGGACATACATGCTGATATACATATATATCTTTATATATTATATATGTGACATATGTACACATTTGCATACCTATATTTGGGGTACATTCAGACATCAGCTCCACAACCTCACAACACCTTCCTGCACAGCTGCACTGTTCTGCCTTGCTACAACACAGACAGGTGCCACACATGGACATGGCCTGACAGTAGGGGGGTATATGTAGGACCCAATTGCAGGTAACCCTATAACACACCTATGGCATCCCGGCATGCTACATTACAGATTAACCTGAGTATCCTGCTAGTGGTGCGCCATGGCTCCCACATGTCCATAATAATGGCATTACTTCCACCACCAGCTATTGGCCACATAATATACATACTTCCCATTACGCAACACACACTATGATGGCTTACATCTTGTCTGTCATTGATGACCTGCACAGTTGATGGCTATGGCCCACTACCGACAGGGACAGACACTATTGTCCATAGCAGTTGTTCAGTTGAACATCATCACAACACACCTGATGACATGTATAAATCATTCCACATCATCTATCCCATTATGATGGACCAGGTACTACACTCTATTACATGTATATATACATCACATACCTGTTGTGGGAATGATGTCTTGTTGAATGACAGCTGGCTAAATGCCTTTGACTTAGGCTTTTATTTTGAAGAGATTTGTCTTTCTTTCTTTCTTTCTTTCTTTCTTTCTTTCTTTCTTTCTTTTCTCTCTCTCTCTCTCTCTCTCCCTCTCTCTCCAGTAAATGGATTGAGCTCCTTTGAATAGATTGCAGCCTGTCTTTAGTAGGTGATGCACATGATCAGGTGATGGCCTCTGCACCAATTAGTGTCCCCCACTTGCTAACTGCATGCAGCTTGCTGTGTAGTACTTCCAATTACCACTGTCATGGCAACCACCTACTATAAATCCCTACATCATATGGATGTGCTCCCTTTACCTTTCCTGTGTGATGGACATCCTTCCTATGTGTGGGCATCAGTATTACAGACAGCAGGTAGCTCTTACAGGAGTACTGGCACACTCAGGCCAGCTACATATTTGTAGGAGGTTCCAGAACTACAGACAGAGTGTGAGTGGAGTTGTGTTATGCTCTGTATAGTACTGGTGTTACAGGGTGTGTGTACCTACTAGTTTATCTTGGAATGCAGTCTGTCTGCATAGCTCTCAACTGTGGACCTATCCTCTTGGTGGCCAGAGGTGTGCCTGTCATGTTTTGTCTGTCCACCACACAGGTTCTGTGTCAGATATTTCACTGGCAGTATGTGTGTTGAGTGCTATCAGTACACTGCTACATCCATTTATGTTTCTAACCTCAATTCCCTGACTAAGGGTATGTTGCAGACTATCCTGTAACACCAGCCACTTGCTTAGTGTATGGCAACAGTTTTCCACATATGGGCCTGTGTTCCAGCCTCTGTCCTCCACCTACATATCAAGCTTTGCACATATGACATGCTGTCAGGGGTTGTTTTATAGTGGGCTGTGAGTATATCATGCTGCCATTGCTGCCATCAGTCCACTGCTGTTGTATCCCACACACACATACAATGGGGCTGGGGCCATATATGTGTGGGCTTCACCTACACAATACATGTGTGCCCTTATGTACTCCAGAGACCAGTGTATGTAACAGTGCTATATGGCCCTGTATTATTGAGTTGGGGTGGTGGATGCACCATAAATAACCTAAGCTGTTAGAAAATGTGGGGGTATCAGGGCTGAGCTGCCTTAAGGTATCTGGAAGTACAGTACCATACAATTCACCTATATTTACATTACTTACATAAATTGGGTTAATGCAGGCCTCATGCCATACAGACTGTTCTGTTGTCAGTGTACTTGTGATGGTGTCAGTTATGCCTTGTTATGTAACAGTTACATCCCATTTAGTCAACTGAAGTCTTTACCTCCTAGTGATTTTGTACAGAGTGTAGATAGAAGCTGCTGAACTGTACACCTGCATTACTTACTGTTGATTGTTTGGTATCCTGTGGCCCAGCCTGTCTTTACTGTTGTACAATTTGAAGGGCTTGGCCTGGACAGCAACAGTTGTGAACCTTTCCAGACTACTGCATTAGTATAACTGTTTCACAGTTGCATTACTCTGCTTATATGGATGTCAGTGTCTGAACAGCTATATGACATGGCATATAAAACTGTAATAGTACACAAATAAAGATTTTCCATTTCTGCAAACCTGTGTGTGGTGTTTTATCCTATGACCTCTCTGTGGGTATATGTTGCAGGCAATGATTGTCGTTTGTGTGGGTGGCCCATACAGTGTCCAGGTGTTAAGGTGTTAACTGTAGGTATAGTGGCTGTTCCATATTGTGTGCACCTTCTACAAATGTATGTTACTGTACATATCTCTGCGTGTGTATGTGTAGTCACATGTATATCTATATATATGTATATATGTGTATATATATATATATATATATATATATATATATATATATATATATATATATATATCTGTATCTGCATATATGTGTCTGTGTATATGTATCCTGTGGATGTTGATAGCTCCACATTTTACATTTCCTATGGGATCCAGACTGTACTGCATGATATGTTACCAATACCAGCCTGACATCATACAGGTGGGATTTAGTACTGTTAACATCTTGTGCCCATGTCGTGACAGGTCCTGGTTATGGGATCTGCAACACTTGGTAGTGTATTGCAGGGCAGATGTGTTTGGCTGTGGGGGGTATACCTATTCATACAAGACATATATTGTTTGGGGTCTCTCAACCCCATTAATGGTAAATGTGGACATATATGTTTTAGTTAATCTACCATTGTTATCTACAGATGTATGGCCATATATACCTATATATATATGCTTACATATATATATATATGCTTACATATATGTAACTTACTGTGTATATGTAGACATATAGGTGAAGATATATATATGTGTCGATTTAGGCATTTGCATGTATATATGTTCATATATATTTATATATATGCATATATTTATATATATATATATATATATATATATATATATATATATATATATATATATATAGGTTAACCTTTAAAACCATGAATCCCAGTGGTTTGAGTGCTCATATGAGCAACTCGAAACCACAAAACTGGACATGTCGACAGACCTTAATGTTCGAAAAACAGCAAATCGAAAAGCAGATTCACTGTTTTTCAAACATTAATGTCGAAAAAAAAAACAAAGTGTAAAGCAGGGGGGCAAGCCTTCCTGCAATCCCCATGTGGGGGGCTGCACACCCCCTACTTTATTACTCTAACTCCGAGATTGCACTAGAGTGAGGAAAGGAACCATTTTTCGATCCCCACTGTAGTGCAATCCACCCCAGAATGTCGAATGTGCAATGAGCGAAACTCACTGTGATTTGCTCATTTCACATTTGAACCTTTTTCCGTTCAGCATTTGCAAACTTTCCAGACTGCCTTTCGGACATTTGCGGTTCGCCCTTGTGTAATACACACATGTAAAGGTAAACCTATATGTATATATATATATATATAGATATATATATATATATATATATATATATATATATATCTGTATATATATACACACACACACACACACACACACACACACACACACACACACACACCTCTACATATATAAATATGTTGTATCTGTTTAGATATTAATATATTTACACACACACATATATCTAAATGTTGGAATACATTCTCTGTACTGTTGCATGATTGGGCTGGATGATATATTTTTGAAAACATCAGAGTCTTGTATATCTGGCATAGCTTAGTGGTAAATCACTTTGTCTATGGTGCCCAGGGTGCTGGGTTTGAGCCTTGCAGAGGCTGTTTATTTTGTTGCCGAGCAGAACACGGGCCATTGGATACAGAGTGATTAAGGCATTTTAAAGCAGTTGTAAGCAGGTTTGTGCGTTGGTAAGCACTGCTAACTTCCGGTTACAGTTTCCTATACTCGGTTAACTTCTGCATTGCTTAACCTGTGTAGGCATTGCTAACAGCCATGCAAACAGGCTTAAACACACTTACTGCTGCTTAAAAGTGCTTACTGCTGCTTACCCCTGTGCTAATTTCTTTACAAGAAACGAAAAAGGGGTTGATGGGAAAGTGGTGAAAAAAGGGACACAAAGAGGGTAAGATAGTAGGGAAAATAGCCAGGGATGTGCAGGAACGGTGTGGCGAAGGTCCATAGCTGCACATTTCGTCTACAGCAACAGCTGTGCATATACACTGAATTTGGAGGTAGATTTGTAGATGCAAACCCCTGGGACAGGGGGTGAGGACAGCAATAATAAGTTGTGATGCCAATTAGACCGGATTTCCTGTGCCCAGTGGACATATGTGAAATGGACAGCTATGTATGAGGTGAGATTTTGTTGTGGGAATAGATTGCCCTTTTTGATTTTTTTTTCAGGTGAGAGTGGGATGTTGGGGAGGGGTATTAGGTATATTTAGGGCGGTAGGTTGGGTAGGTTAACAGACAAGACAAACAAGATGCATTACAGGGGCAGTATATGACATATGTGGGGGTAAACACCTTAATGGGAAGGGGTGTTGGGATATCGGAAGCCCACAAGCCCCCTAGTGGTAACAGTGGGACTGAGGTCCCCACCAATGGGCAGTCACCACTGCAGCTTCACAGCCCCGAAGGTGGGGGCTGAGTCGCAGAGCAAGACTGACTCTCTAATCATGACATGCAGCCTCGAGCTGGTGTAGAAGATCACCAAACTGCTGGTCGATCTCTCTACACACCACGACCCCGACCTGACGATGGGTGACAGGTGTCTGTCTGCACCCACTCCCGGGGGGTGAGCCCCATCCCCTGAGGTGGTTCCACCCAAAGGTGGTGCAGGACAAACGGACAGGGAGGTCCAGGGCTGGGCCCCAGACATGCTGGTACCCGGTGCCATGGCCAGCTGAGGTGGGACAGGTGTGTCCCCTGGGTCCGGCCTTCCTAAGCGTGCTATAGTGTTTAGATTTCATCATCATATGTGGGTTAGTAATAGTTAACACATTCCAGGGTTAGGTATAAACGCATGCATAGATATTCCCATTAACCCAGACACCAGATACGGAACAGTTGCATAGCAAACAGAATACATGCATATATGGGACTACACTGGTGATAAGTACAGCATGCAGATACATTGATGGCACCATGCCACCAATGTTGGAATAATTCAATATAACACATGCATGGGAACCATGAAAATATTTATCAAACAATTGTACATTATCACAGTCATTACATACCAGTTGGGGTGGGTATGTTGATTATTGTTGGAGATATGGTGGGGGGAGAGAAAGATGTCAATTAACAACTAGTATATTCCTGTCGTCCACATTACTTTCCAAGTCAGTGCTGTTATCTGTACCTTACAAGTCTTACTACACTAGCCTATAGCCTTAGTTTGGACAGTGATATGGCTGTCGTCATCATTACACACGAGTCAGTTTTACCTGTAGTATACACCTCTTAGCTGATATATCTGTGAAGGGAATTTTTGTTAACACTAGCTAGCTGTTTCTACGCATACTCCCAGATTCTGGGTTGATGATTTGCACATAGCTATCCAACTCTTTCTGCACTGACTCTGGCCATGTGTTGACTACATGCTCATGTGCCGGGACATATCTAGAATATTGCCCTCTTCCACCTTTAGTGACCTGAAACACACCTATACATGCTTTCCTACACAGTTATATTATGTAGCACAATGTGGGTGACAGTGAACAGTGATACTTTATTATTCAGAGAAACTGCAACACTCACAATTCCCTACAATACCAGAGTGAACTGTACCACTACAGGTTATAATGGTCTGTATTTTTCAGCACAGTGTTCATATCCAATGTACCTGTGGGAGCAATGTTTGTTAGCACTACCTGACTGTTGTCACACAGAGTTCTGGATTACACATTAGTACTATGCACATACATCTCACTCTGTTACTGTACACACTCTGGTCACAGCTTGACAACATGGGAGTGTAGATAGGACATACTTGAAATATTACTCTCCTAGCAGTTTCGGGGGTTGCTACAGTGACAGGTATGTTCTCATGATATTTGACAATCACTTGTATTCCCTGTTTGCTGGCTAAACATCTGGGATCATCCCACAGACTTACCAGGGGGACAGGCAGCAGATATGGGCACATATACTGGACATTCTGACCTCATCTGTACAGTTGTGGGGTATGAATCTGTATGCAGCCTAATTCCACTCCCAGGATTCAGACCATGGCTGTGTCTGCTACAACTTAAACACTGTCCATCACAGTTGTGTCTGCTATATAGATATTGCTGTATATCTCCTATCTGCTTTCTGTCTTATTAATCCCCTGTGCTTTTGCATTCTGACCTTGTATTACAACACTCATATACAGATTTTCTAGACAGTTATATGCTGTAGGACAGTGTGAGTGACAGTGATGTGTATTACCGCATTAAAGTCACAGAAAAGAGAACCACGAAGGGTATAGTACCTCCCAGACAAAAACTTGAAATCCAAAAAATAGAATGGTGGTACAACACGACAATCGAAGCCGACTGAATAAAAAGGTTTATTGTGGTAACATCCAAATAACACCCAAATAAGCGCTTTCACATTATTACTAAGGCTTCATCAGACTTTACATTCTACATTCAAAAATTCATTTAAATATCCTTGCTCTGTTTAAAACAACCAATGAAAAGCATGTTGCAAATTTAAAGAAATATTTCATTTTAACCTCATATTTAAAAACTATCAAGATGTGAAAACCATGAATTATATACAAAAACATTTGCACATGCAAAACATACATAAAAAGTATATACATTCATATACATACATGTGTATCTATGATTAAAAAAATATCTAAAAATATATACATTCATATGTGTACACAACTATACCTAAAAAATTCACATATAAAAAGTTCATAGATAAAAATGTTCATATTTAAAAAGGGAATAGTTTATAAAACTAAATTAATGTAATACCTCATTATTCAGAGCAATTGCATATCATTCTTGTATTTCTGGGCACAGTGTTGGTATCTGACAGACATGTGGGAGGAATGTTTATTAGCACTACCTGAATGTTCCCACACACAGTACCAGATTCCACGTCATATACACATTTACAGACACATAACAGCCAGACACACATCTGAGATACCAGGGCCTATCACTGCTAACTAACTTGACCATGTCTCCAGTGTGTTACAGGTAGGCTGCACACATCACATGCATAACTGGCTTGGATTGTGGTAACAGTTACCTCTATGATTGATGGTGACAGTGGTAACCATAACATGGTACATGGGACATATACCTGTTGTACCTTGGTGTAATAGTGTACACAGCACCCATATCTCCCACTGGATATTGTACTCCCTAAAACCCATGATGACACTCTGCCATACCCACCATCACACATTAGCCGTGACTGCGATACAACCCATAGTATACCCCAGCATTGGTACTAAAGGGATATGCATCTCATGCACATGTCACATGCATTGTAGGGCATCAATCAAGCATAGGTTGCCTGTACATATCCTAGCTGGATACTTGCCATCTGCACATTTGTACAGGGACTGACAGTCATCAGCTTGGCAGGTAGCTATGCAGTAGCATGAGTGCGTTGACAGACCAGTAAGGGGTATATACTGTGACACAGCTCACACACCAGGGATACAGCAGGGAGGCCTCACTGTCCAGCCATGCTCGCAGGTGTGCCTGTTGTCAGTACTACATTAAGCACTCTGCTCTTGTCTGGGTTAGCACTGTCAACAGTAGTACTGCCATGATACACTACATGCCAGTGTGACAGCATGTACCCTGGGCTACTACACCTGTATGTAACACATTGACATGGATAACAGTGCTGTACAGGCCTCATATATGTCTGTGTCCCACACATGACACTCATACCCCTTGCTACTGTAATGACAGCACATAGGTGCATGTATTGTACATGGCAATGCATACACTTATTACAGGTTATCAGACTAGGTTGTGTGTCCTGGTTACCAGGGCTAAGCTATGCTTAGCAAGTATCAACATTGCTGCAATATAACAGCTAAGCTGATTTGTGCACTGGTAAGTGCTGCCTACACTATGTAAGTGCCCGTATGTTTACATATAACTTAGCACCGCTTAGCTTCGTGCAAACCCGTGCAAACCCACTTAAAGCTGCTCAAAACTACCTTAACCACTCTGTATCTGACAGCCCTTGTCCTGCCCAGCAACAAAATGAACAACCCTTGCAGGTCTTGAACCCAGGACCCTTTACACTGAAGTCATAGCACTTAACAAGTGCACCATGACCACTGTGAAGACTGCTGTTGTTTTACCAATACAGCTGTCAATATACATATTGAGTAGTATTGAACATTTGCCTGTAGTTCCTAAATTGTGTAGTCCTTGTTATTAATATGACTGTTGCATCACATATGTTGTTTCATCATAATGTGCACATAGCAGATACATATGGTGAGATACATGTGGGAGGGTATACACAACTGTGACATTTACTCATGACAGGAATATAGTCATATACATATAATAGGTCTATATATGTCTACATGTACATACACATGTATACCCGTACATATGTCTGTGTACACATCTGTATATTGCTACATATATATGGCCATGTGTACATCTCTTCGTATGTACATATGTATATATATATATATATATATATATATATATATATATATATATATATATATATATATATATATATATATATATATATATGTACACACACACACACACACACACACACACACACACACACACACACACATATATGTATATATACATATGTGTATATATAGATATATGTATATATAGATATATGTGTAAATAGCTATATATGCATGCACATCCTATGTGTACAGATATGCCTAGTTATGTTGGTATATATGTAGATATCTATAACTATATGTGGATACATATCTATTCTGATATACCTACTACTGTCAATATATATGTAGATATCCATATGTATATGTGCATATGTATAAGTATCTGTATATGTGTAAACATATATTTCTCTATGTATGTATATAACTGGGTGTGTATATGTATATCTATGTACATATACATACCCATCTATATATGTCGATATGTATATGTGTAAATATCTATATAGATATCTGGATAATTATATATACATATATTTTCACCATATGTCCTGAACATGGAGTGTAGCCCTACCTCAACCCCTATAGTCCCAACTTGGTAGTCCAAGGGGATGTCAGGTATGTATAGCAGGTATATTAGTAGACTATTGCCACTGTAATACGGATTGTCTTCACAGACATGGTGTGTGTGGGAGGTCACACTGCTTTTCACGTGTGCGCCATTGGCTACTGACAGACATCCTAAGGACATCCTAGTACAGTACCGCTGCTAGCATATAATGCTCCTGTGGACTACAACAGAGATATTGGCCAATATATGTGGACATTCTGACACACTCTGGTCAGTCCAGAGATATACACAGAACCCCTTAGTGCAAAACATGTGGACCAAGCCTGACAATATGGATGTTAACAGCCATGTAGATAGGTATAACACATAATGACTGGTATATATTTGCCCCCATAGGTTATGCATTCACACACCCCTGTCTGTCCTGACACATAACAATCACTGGTACAGAGGTGCCATGGCCACATACTACCCACTAGATATTGACATACATCTGTACAACATCCCACTGCTCTGCCTGACATACATGACTGATAAGGGAGGCCCTGCAGCAGTACATCTGGCAAATATCTGGACATGAAATCTCACTGGGAAAGTACACTAAGCTGCTAGGCATGTAACAAAGCACTGTGCAGGCCACAGGCAGACTGGCTCAACACTGACCTACATCTCCTATGGGGGAATACACATGTACCGGCATATATAGCAGGCTCTACAGGCATGTCACAGAACAGGGTAAGATACACCTGTGTGAAAGTGCATATCCACAACCAATGTGAACACAGCCACAGCCACATATGGTAAGTTAGCATAATATTACAGTATATGGACTATCTGTTCAACACCTTCCTCATATGTGCCACTCACACACCAACCCTACATATACTGGGCCACTACACAGTGTGGTCTGATGCCTGTCTGTGGTATGGGACATGTGTGTGTATGGGCCTACAAACATGCAAGTCAATACGGTAACATACAGTGGAGCAGCATGTAACATCAGATAGGATGGGACCAAGAACAATGACATCTACCACAGTCTGTACACAGGCCAAAGTACATATTAACAATACACACACTGTCGACATTCACCATGAGTACACAGACCCCAGTACTGTACACACAACCACAGAATGTCCAGGTTATGTCATCAAATATTACCCCTACTATACATAACATGTGTAGCAGTCTGATATCTCACTGGTTTGTTATCAGATATGATGACACTAATTATGGTGTACAGCACATATGCACCTTTTAATGCATGACATATGTACAAAGTTTGACAGAGATGTGGCTGGAAGCACATACACAGGGCCAATATTGACATGTTGCTGTGATAACCTCATATGTTTACTGTTGTAACAGGGTTTGTTGCAACATATGTCCTATGAGGGATATGAAGTCAGTAACTGTCACGGCTTTCACCATCTACAGACTGCATTCCTCACTCTACCTTCTGCAGTACACAGATAGATGCTCTGTGGGTAACACATGAAACCAAAGGCACCACACACTGCCTAGTCTGCAGATGACCCTACAGATGGGCATTCCTCATAAACCTAGCACTGACATGGCAGGTATTAAAACATGTAGGACAGCCATATCCACACACATCCTGTTAAACCAACATTACTCCAAATGCAGTATTGCAGCACTTACAGTCTGTAGTCAGGTCAGGCACATCCCCCTATTGTGTATTGCCCTGTTTCCACAGTGTATATTGTTAGAGGTAAACCCCCAATCCATCTGAGATGCTGTTTGCCAAACAACAGACCGAGTTCTTGCTCACAGTGAATGAAAAGGCCCAACACCAACATGATGTTCCTAGATATTGGAGTGTGTTTCCATGCAATTGGCTATGGCAATGTTACCACAGCTGTTCCACATGGAATCAGCTAGGGGAGGGCTGCAATTCGTGCAGAGGCCATCAGCTGATCATGAGCATCACTTAAAATACACATGCTGCTGCCTAAGTAAAGCAGGTGTAGGTCTCCACATCCACCAGAGAGGGAGTGAGAGAGGCAGACAGAGGCAAAGAGAAGTCAGGGAGGGAAGGGAGAGTAAAACATAAGCATGTTTGGGTCACACACCTACCAGCACAGGGTATCAAACCCCTGATGACTATGTAGTGCTATCACATTTCTATGCAGTTGTTGAATGCGCCACATAGGTTACATGTTGTGGAGTCCTCAGAACGTATATGTGATGGTGAGTGACATCTGCAACAGGGATATGGTAGCTATATGGTAGGTGTAGTACACGTGCCTGTCCACATGAACAGGTGCCAGCGTCAACACAGCCACATTCTCACAGGGACACACACACATTGACATACTTGGCAGGGCCAGGAATACAACTCATCACTAGTGAGATTGCCACAACACATTACTGTGCAGGTATCACATGCACCATAGAGGTCATATGGAGGTTATATGGGCAGAGGTTATGGGGAGGTGTCCATACCTCCCAACTGTCCCGAATTAGGTCCAACTAATGAGGTGCCATGATTCCCGAGTGGCACCCCTTAATTTCTGATTTTTTTCTTCATTTTTTTCTTTTCTTTTTTTTCTTTTTCATGCTTTAGCTGACATCATCGCATGCGTGATGATCTCAGCTCATCAAGGCTACCAGCCTGTCGAAATTCAGCTCACAGCGCATGTATTTTCCAGGTTTCTGGCTGGTTCAAATGCTTTGCAAGTGGGAACGATCCAGCTAGAAAGAACGGCAAGGATTTATTTTTATGGCAAGAATTTATATGGCTTGAGGCTCGCAAGGATTTAGAAGGCTCGGTCGGATTGTTTATTTAGAATGCTCAGGGCTCACAAGGATTTATTTGAAGGCTCGGACAGTGGAAGGTATGAAGGCTCAGATTGTTTATTTAAACTGCAAGGATTTTTATTTAGAGGGCTCGATCGCTGACACATCATTATTTATGTTAGAAAGGGTGTGTGTGTGTGTGTGTGTGTGTGTGTGTGTGTGTGTGTGTGTGTGTGTGTGTGTGTTCGTGTTCATGCTCTAGACATGATTCCTTTTTTCTGCCAAGATATTTTCATTACCTTATGATGGAGGTCACAGATATTCAAGGTTACTGTCAACAAAGCCTACAGATACAAGGTAGCGCATGCCATTCACATGTGTGCACATGCATTAACTCACTGTTTAAACAAGACTCTGTATTTTACAGCTCCAAAGCTGTGCACTTTATTCACCTTCTTAGTTATTACAGTTGTACATTTATCCAAGTAAAAAGGGTCGGGTCTGCCTTATGAAATGTGTGCTTGTTTTGCACTGGCTATAAAATGAAACAGTAAAGGAAAATGGCCTCATAAAAAAGCTGAGGAAACCTGTTAGGAACTGTATATGACCTTTTCATAAAGATGAGGGAAACTGTCCTTTTAAGAAGTGTTTTGTAGTGTGTATAAAAAGGCAGTCTTGGGGGTCTAGCATGTGTATAAAAAGGCAGTCTTGGGAGTCTAGCTTACTTACTGCTAGGCACACAACATTAAGAAAATACTCATTTGGAGCCTACAAACAGCTTCCTGTTAACAGCATTTGTCTTCCACATATGAACAAGGTTGTTACTTTCCTTAATAAAACCGGATTCTTCCATTACAATACACCTGGTGGCTAGAGGTACTGAGGCTCAAACCCTGTACCTTGGGTACAGCGTAAAATAGCCTAAAGTCCCTAGCCACCACCACTTGTAAATTTTCCCCTCATATTTTTCATTTGAGACTGTTCCTCATAAAACCTGTGGTTTTCAGGAATTTTGTGGAAAATCACTGCAGTGCAGAATTGAGTTCATTAAATAATGACAGGCATTTGGATTTCAGACTTCATATTCTTCAAAAAATAAATGGTAACACAAAACCTTTTATTCTAGCAATTTTCTAAGTTTATAAGATCAGAATTTTAAATTTGTCCCTTGGGGCTGTATTCCCCCATTATTGGCTTTGTCCAGTTTTTTGGGCTAAGAGTTGAGATAGCTATGGTGAGAAGTGAGAACTGAATTTGTATTCCCCCATTATTGGCTTTGTCGACGTTTTTTGTGCAAAGAGGTTGAGAGCTATGTCGAGAAGTGAGAACTGAATTCACTAAATGATAGCCATTTAAGTTTCAGTCTTCCTGTCCTTTGTGAAATGGCTGATTTAGCATAGTACTATGTTGCTCTAACTGTAGTGTAGAGGGTCCTGGGTTCGAGACTTCCCAGTGAAATGCATGGTGATAACACATTTTATTCTAGCAACTTTCCAAAATTATACAAGCAATGTTTAAAATGTGTCCCTGGTTTTTGTCCTTTTGTAGCCCCCCCCCCCTGAAAAAAAAAAACTGAAATTGAAAATAAGTGCGAGAAGCTGTGCAAGATGCCTATAGCATACACTACTGTCATTCTATTTATAGTGTGGGTGTGGACACACTGGAAGTAGACTTTTATGATGGAAATGTTCTGTATTGGGCAGTTTTGTCATTATTGGTTCATGCATTTTGTTTCATTGCTTACAGCCTACTGGAAAAATGTTCAAACAATAAATGTAAAATGCGCTCTAACAAGTGTGCGGTATTATACAAGGAATATAATTTAATAAAATCAGGAAGGTGTATCAAAGAAAACATGTATGTTTCTTGTTTTGTGTGCAAGGGGCCGATGATTTGAAAAGAGCCCAAAGGTAATTTTTATCCACCACTGGCCAAATGCATTTTTTTTGAATGTGGTGTGGGTTTCAATGCTGTTTCAATGAATGTGAGTTTCAAGGGCAGAGATGTTTTAATGTCAAGTCTATTTTCGTTGTGAGACAGTGTTGTTTTGTTTAGCAGATGTCTATTGGTGTTTGTGCATTGGGCTGTAAAATGTAAAAATAAACTCCAAATAATCATTGTATTAGTAAAGCAGTATGCACAAATAATCATTGTATTAGTAAAGCAGTATGCACACATTAGTGTTTATGGTAAATGGGCAAAATAGCCAGGTAATGGGACATTGGAATGGCTGCAGGGGGACTCTGGTGCTATATTTTGGTTGTCTGTTCTTCAGTTTGCATTTGAAAGTTGGTATCCCACAATCCCATTGGAGTGGATGAGGTTACATAATTATGAATGCAAATTTTATATTAATCAGCATACAGATTTGCACCTATTTTTCATGAGCCTTGTCCAGATTTTTGATGTTTCCAGGTTGAGAGGTATGGAGGTGTCTGACATCAGACAGTATGCTTCAGTATGCCAATAGGGGTTGTAGTAAGTGTGGATGTGAACATATGCATCATACAACACACACACACACACACACACACACACACACACACACACACACACACACACACACACACACACACACACATACACACACACGCGGTGCCAGTACTGACATGCATGGGTGCATTGGTTCACGGGTGTGTAGTGGTCAACTGTGCCAGACGGCTATACAAGGCTAGGTGATGGGTATACTTTGGCATCATGCCACATGACAATGGTCTGCATTGTGGCTTAGGGGTGTAGTTTCTGGATTTGCCCACACAGGTGGGTATTATAGTCACTATCCAGTCACCTGGGTGAATATTGCGTGTGGCCAATGCTGTGCATTGCTTGCCATGTATGTGTTCCTTAGTCCATGACATGGATGGTGTCTGTGATGTGCACACCTTCCACATGCATGTATAGTGACATGTGGAACTGTACCTGGGGTGTCTGGCCCATGCTGTATACACAGATTATCATCAGATGTGCCAGTCCTGGGCTCATGTGGCGGGAACTGGTAATGGACAGCAGGTTTACCCTGCACCTACATTGATAGCATGCTAATGGCATTCCCTGGTGTCAGTGGCATCTGTCCATTCAGGACATGTTTTCAGGCATGGTATGTTGGTATGTCCATTGTGGGTCACATTTGATGGCACCACAGGTGTTGCAGGTGTCCAGTGGGGAACATGGGGAAGGTGCACTGTCTGCATGTACATGCCTATTGGATAGATGGACAGGGTGCCATACCCTCTGTAGGCCACTGCAATCACTCCATAGTTACTATCAGTGGGCAATATGCAGTGTACTAACAACATAGCGGCTGTTGCCTAGGCAAGTGTGTGTGTATATGAGACATGGGTTGAGAGTTTTCTCTGGGTAATACTAGGGTTGCTAACTTTGTTTGCCTGGCCTTGATGTCACAACTATGGGTATGGATTTGCACACCAGTCTCTCTGCCATTTCACATCTGTTATCCATGTACTTGTTTCATAGGTTGGTACAAGGCTAACTGCTCTTGCGAGCCATTTAAAGCCTAGCCAATTATCCCTTGTGAGACTCAAACCCTGCACCTTGAGTTTGTAAGACAAACACCTTAACCATTAGGCCACCCTCTCAACCCTAAAATACAGTTTATGTCTTCTCCATCCAACCACCACAGGTTCATAGGTTCATAGATTAGTACTAAGCTAACTGCCCTTGCGAGCCATTTTAAACCTAGCCAATTATCCCTTGTGAGACTTGAACCCTGCACCTTGTGTTTGTAAGGCAAACACCTTAACCATTAGGCCACCCTCCCAACTTTGTGATATATACTAGGGCCACCATATAAGAAATTAGCAAAACCCACTCCACATTGGGCCCAGTTGTTACACACTCACAACCACCTCTACACATGATACGAGTTACAAACACAGACACATGTGTCATGTCTGGGATTAGAACTCCTACCTAACTAGTTTATTACACTACAGCACTACACAGTTATAGTATGCACTGCAGAGATTTCTGGAGTACTCTTTCCCCAAAGGTGTATTTCACAAGGGCATTCGAATTGTAGTGAGTGTGGCTAGGCTAAAATGAATTGCTCCCTACACAGACATTGACACACACAAAACATCCACAACTGACATGTGTGGGTATAGAACCCCTAACAGAGGTCTATATGACACTGCAGCATGAAGTTGTTATAGGACACACCATGGGGATTACTGAAGAACTCCTTCCCCAAAGGTGTATATCACATTGGATGACATCAGCAGGTTTGCCAAAGTAGGACATTCGAATTGTAGTGAGTGTGGCTAGGCTAAAATGCATTGCTCCCTACACAGACATTGAAACACACACAAAACATCCACACCCAAAATGTGTGGGTTTAGAAGACCTAACAGAGGTCTATATCATGCTACAGCATGAAGCTGTCATAGGATGCACCACGGGGATTACTAGAGAACTCCTTCCCCAAAGGTGTATTTCACATTGGATGACATCAGCAGGATTGCCAAAGTAGGGCATTTGAATTGTAGTGAGTGTGGCTAGGCTAAAATGAATTGCTCCCTACACAGACATTGACACACACAAAACATCCACAACCGACATGTGTGGGTATAGAACCCCTAACAGAGGTCTATATCACACTACAGCATGAAGTTGTTATAGGACACACCATGGGGATTACTGAAGAACTCCTTCCCCAAAGGTGTATATCACATTGGATGACATCAGCAGGTTTGCCAAAGTAGGACATTCGAATTGTAGTGAGTGTGGCTAGGCTAAAATGCATTGCTCCCTACACAGACATTGAAACACACACAAAACATCCACACCCAACATGTGTGGGTTTAGAAGACCTAACAGAGGTCTATATCATGCTACAGCATGAAGCTGTCATAGGATGCACCATGGGGATTACTAGAGAACTCCTTCCTCAAAGGTGTATTTCACATTGGATGACATCAGCAGGATTGCCAAAGTAGGGCATTTGAATTGTAGTGAGTGTGGCTAGGCTAAAGTGCATTGCTCCCTACATAGACATTGAAACACATGCAAAACATCCACAACTGACATGTGTGGGTATAGAACCCTCACAGAGGACTACATCACATTACAGCATGAAGTTGTTATAGGATGCACCACAGGGATTACTGGAAAACTCCTTCCCCAAAGGTGTATTTCACAGTGAATGACATCAGCAGGATTGCCAAAGTAAGGCATTTGAAATGTACTGAGTGTGACTAGCCTAAAATGCATTGCTCTCTACACAGACATTGAAACACATACAAAACATCCAGAACTGCCATGGGCATGAATAGAACCCTACCAGAGTTCTATATCACATTACAGCAGTATGCAGTTATGGCACACACTATGGAGATTACTGGGCTACATGTTTCCCAGAGGTGTATTTCTAAGTGGATGACATCAGCAACCTTACCAAAGTAGAGCATTCCAGTTGTATGGATTGTGACAACCCTAAAAAGCATTGCTCTCTACACAGACACACACACACACACACTGTTGCCATGTCTGTAATTGGAACTCCTACATAACTACTTTATCACACTATAGCAGTATGCAGTTATGGGACACACCATGGAGATTACTGGGCTGCAACTCTCCCAAAGGTGTATTTCACAGTGGATGACCTCAGCAGGCTTTTCATAGTAGGGCTATGGGAGGGCAGTGTGTGTGCATGGGCCATAATCCATTCATCTAGAGGTTGACACACCACATGTGGACACACACAGGGTCATATTTCACAGGTACGTGTATACAGTTGCTAGATGACTACTTCCTTGTACAGTCATGTTGCACAGCTAGCATGTGCACAACATAGTCTGTAATGCTGACAGATATCGGTGGCTAGTATCTGCAGTGAGTGACATCTGAACCTCATGTGGTTGTGGTCCTTTGGCTGTGTGCTGGGTGGGACAGGCCTGGATGGCTCCTTGTCACAGTCACCCTCTTCCATACATCTATGTACATCTACCTTTGGCTTATTACAGTGTGTTGTCCTTACATATATGTCTGTATTTCTATCCACTGTGTATGCAAGTCATGAGTGGTGCATACTAAGGAGTGTCTGCACTAACATCTGCGACTGCCAGATATGTCTGGTCCACTGGTGTTTGCAGACATGGCCTTCATGTGTTTAAGTGTGTGAGCATGCCCAGTATGACTTTTCAGTATGTTGTTGACTGACATTGCCTTCATTTCTCTATGTGTGTGAGCATGCCCAGTATACCCATCTGTACTGAATGAGTAGATAGAGTCCAGATAGTTTGTACTGCAGTGCTGACCTTTGTGTGGTACACTTACAGGTAGCATCCTGTTTCTGAAGGGTATCCGTCGATCATTTGGCATTGAATGTTACTACATTTCTGCATAGGATGGGGGGGCACACCTGACTATTTCTACATTTCTACACAGGATTGGGGGGGGCACACCTGACTGTTACTACATTTCTACGTAGGATGGAGGGGCATGCCTGACTATTTCTACATTTCTACACAGGATTGGGGGGGCACACCTGACTGTTATTACATTACTACGTAGGATGGGGGGGGCACACCTGACCATTTCTACATTTCTACACAGGATTGTGAGGGGGGGCACACCTGACTGTTATTACATTACTATGTAGGATGGGGGGGAACACCTGACACTTGTACACATTTGCTATGACTGTACTGGTATGTCAGGTACTCCATTTTATTCTGTATTCTTACCTATCATGCTGACTAGAGGCATACCAGTGTACTACAGATCTTAGCTTTGGTTGCACTACATATTAATGTCTGACTTCTTACCCTTCAGAACTAATATCCCACTGCCTGACCTGTTGTAGTCTGTTTGTGTAGGCCTCGGGGGGACGTTACCCATAGCCATCATTCAGAGGCCATAGCACAGGCTCTGTTTGGGTTTGTCTACACCTGTCCTGCTGGCTGAGACTGTTGTTGGGTATGTGAACCTCCCTGACTGGCATGTGTGAGTCAAATGGGCACACATGTCACCCAGCATATTTCCTGCAGTGGGTTTTGTCACCCTGTGTAGTATTGGCTACTATGGTGACTCCAGTATGTGTTACAGATGTCATGGTGCCACTATGAGTGTCTACTTTGTGCTGCCATAACATTTAGCCACTCAATTCCCTAGCATGCTCACATCCATACCATAGATACAGGTAATGACACATTCCACTCCATTTGGCAATTGGTAGGTTGATTGACTTACCTTGTGGGTGTGCCAGAATTACGGATGATTCTGGAGGGCTGCCTATGTCGGATGCACATAGTACACTCCCTATACATGGTTGAGCACAGGTAGTGTCATGTTTGGCATCCCTTTTACTGTATGTGCGAGTCAGAGAGAGGTGCCATTCCCTGGGTCCCTACTGTGTCAGTGTATGTGCTATGTGTTGTCTCTTTGCTGCGGCCTCGGCATAATGGGCCCACATCCATCTGCCTACTGGGGCAGGCTCAGGTTGTTCCTCCTCTGAGTCACTCTGTGCCTGTGCAGGCCTTGGCATTGGTGGGGGGCTGTGTGGCCCTGCCCCATGCTGTTCCTGCTGCAGCTGTTTCCACAGGATTATATTGTGTAGCATGGCACATACCATAACAATTTGGGTACATGTAGTTGGTGAGTACTGCAAGGCTCCACCAGATGTGTCCAGACACCGGAACCATGACCTGAGCATCCCGAACACATGCTCTATTATATGTCTGGTCTGTGTGTGCGCCTCACTATGGCATTCTTGTTCAGGTGTATGTACATTTCTGATGGGTGTCATCAGCCATGGCTCCAGTGTGTAACCAGCATCCCCCACTAGGTGACCGTAGGGGATGTCCCCATTGGCAAATCTCTGGTACAGCTGCATCAGATGCCAAATGTGGGAATCATGATAGCTTCCAGGGCAGCCAGTACACACATTTATTATAATGCCCTGGGCATCACAGACGACCTGGTAGTTGATGGAGGGGATGCCCCTGAGGTTTTATGTAGGCCCTAACCTGATCACCGGGTGGAGCTTTGATGTGTATGTGCGTGCAGTCTATAGCACCCACTACCTCAGGGTATTCTGCTGTTTGGTGAAAGAGACGCATATTGCTGGCCAAAACCTCACGGGTGTTGAGGAAATATATGTGCTCACTGGCATGTGCTGACATGGCATCCAGGAGCTGGTGGAATACTCTGGATGCTGATGCCTGTGAGATCCCCATGATATCCCCAGTTGAGCTTTGGGAGGTACCTATTGCTAGTATTCCTAGGCCTACACATACCTTGATATCCACTGGGATGGGTTCCCCTCGGTCAGTTTGGTGTGTCAGGCATGGCTGGCACAGCTCAACAATTTGCTGTAAGTGGTCCCTGCCCACCCTATAGTGCCCCACTATCTCCAGCTCATGTAGCCCCTGGTAGGTTACCCTGGGTCTGTACGCTCTTCTCCGTCTCCTCACTGTGGAGTGATCAGCAGCATTCACATCCTCACCACCCTCAGCCTCTTGCACATGTTGCTCTATGTTGCCTGCTGCAGCCCCTCTCATTTTGTAGGTTTGTTTGTTAAAATTTCCCTGCTTGTATACACCGGTGGTGTAGAGTGTGGGAAAAACCAGAGGAGAAGATGTTTGCATAGTTTATAGAAGTGTTTTGGGCTGGGCTGGTCTGCTGCCTGTGTAATTGGCTGATTCTGACACATTTCACCTGCCAGCTATGCTAGTTCTCCTTGATTACCTTCTTACTGCTATTTTCCCTTCCCATTGCCTTCCTGTTTAAGCCCAGGGGCATGCCACGCAAACAGAGTGCTCAAATGTGCAGAGTGCTGCTATTTCCCTGTTTAACCTTTTTTTTCCTTCCTTTAAAACCTGGTGCACGGCACGCACACCTTCTTAGACAATGTAAAGTATACTAGGCAGATTCAGACACACCCACTAGCTTAGCTGTGCTAAGCTAGGAGCAAACCTGAGCCACAGGGCTCCAATCCTCTTACAGTATGCCTGACACCCCCTCCATGATGTCACCGAACTCCTAGGCTCACACCAAGCTATTCCCACTCTTACACTGTTGGCACCTGACTAGCATGCTGGGGAAAAATGGCATTCACTATCATTCCCTTCATTTGCATAGGATTGCCTGCTAATGCTTAGTTGCATGTCTCACACTGAGCCGCCCCCTTAGCAACCACTACTCACTGCCCATGTTGTCTTCTGCCTACCATTGAATTGCATGGCAGAATGGTGATTTTAGTCAGAATGCTTAATTTAGGTTTATTTTGTTATTCCCCCCCCCCCGATCCTGTTTGCGCGCTGCTGCCCTACGCTTAAACAGCCGAGATCGGCTAAAAAAAATAAAAGTTGATATTTTTATTTTTTTGACTGTTTGCAATGCCAATGGCCTTATACTTGGCCATTGGCATGTTTCCTAACTGATATACAGCCTTTATTTGGAGCTGTCACAGCTCTGTTTTGGATTTTGCATAAATGTACTGTTACTAATGAGTACATTTCAGCAGATTGCACTAGTCCTGCAGGGCCAGATGCATGCCTCCTGGATCGCAAATTCACCTCATTTGCATGGATTTCTCCTGCAAATGGGGTGATTTGCATACAGAGGCTTAGTCCATGCAGGACTAGTGCAGGAGCGCTCGTGCACTCCCCTGCAGGCTGGTCCTGGATCGCACGGCAGACATATTGCCTGCTAGAGCTCCTGCACTGATCTTGCACGCCATGCAAGGCATAGAGAATCTGGGAGATTATAAAAAGAAGCCTAAATTTATATGGATATTTTACATACATGCACACACACATGCGCACACACACACACACACACACACATGTATATATATATATATATATATATATATATATATATATACATATATATATATACATATATATATATATATATATTTATATATATATATATATATATATATATATATATATATATATATAGATATATATAGTATAGATATATAGATATAAACCTTAAACTAACATCTGTACAATATAAGTTTTACACTGTGCCTGAATTGTTGCTTGTATGTAATGGTAACTTATTTACAATTGTTTACTGTAACTAACAATATGTAAATGCAATCTATATGTATTATATTTGAATACGAGTACTAATAATGCACACATCCATGCAGCCCATACTATATATCCATTACACTCCTTACATATTACTAATGTATTAGTAACATCTAGTTCTACCCAAAGCTATCTGTGATACATTCACATTTCTGAAATGTTTAAAATATATTTTTCCTCTATTTAGAAAGCAACAATGCGTGCACCTGATGATCCCAGGAAGTTTTTTTCTTTCCTTAAATCATATATTGCAAACCCATAACAGGTTCACAAGAGTAATTTGAGTAATTTGTTACCCCTGCTGCATTATATATATATATATATATATATATATATGTGTGTGTGTACACGCACACACACAAATACACACACACACACACACACACACACACACACACACACACACACACACACACACACATATATATATATATATATATATATATATATATATATATGGTTCTACCTGACTTCAACCAAAACACAACACCGCGCAAAAATCAACAACCACATGGAACCCGAGTGCCAAAAACACGAAAAATACACATGCCGAAATCTAAATAACCGACGGTACACAAACACCAAACCTTATACACTTCACACACCACAATCAACAAACAAAACACATTCCCCATCCAAAACCACATACAACACAAGCACACCAAAATCCCTGCAAACCCACACTAAACCTCACATACACAACTACCTACAACCCTGACCCAAACCCTAACCCTAAGGTACTCAAGACACCTACCCTGACCCGCCCTAACCCTAACTCACTTATCTAACCCAAACACAATCACTACACTTACCTGACCCCCTAACCCTAACTCACTTATCCCGCCCTAACCCAAACACATTCACTTACACAGCCTTTTCCCATTTCGCATCTCGCGTCGGTGCTTTCATCCGCCGGGTCGGTCTTCTGCACTGTCGATCTTCTGGGTCCCGTCGGCGCCGGTCTTCTGCACTTTTCTTCTTCGCGCTTCCGATTTCGCTGTCGCCTGTCGATGTTCCGTAGTCGATGAAGTCAGGTAGAACCATATATATATATATATGTGTGTATCACAATGCATTGCATTACTCATGAGTTTCATTTGTTCTGAATGTTGTAAAATTGTATTCTTTTTGCTAGGAACAATCGTACTATTTGAGGTAATGATGTGAGAAATAATCTTGTGAACTAAAAAAAAAAACACTTCTAAGTTCACTGCAGATGGTCTGCGGAGTTAAGTAATGATTCAAATGTATGTCACTGTGACACATTGGATATGAAGTGCTTTTTACCCATGACAGTATGTTTGTTTCTTCATCAGACAGATCTGAAGACTAGAAGGGATGAGAACTCTACCAAGGACACTCATGATGTGAACTGCACAATAGCTTGGGGGTGAATTGTACATCTCTTTGGTTTAACATTAATAATGTTTTCCTTTATAATGAGATAAACACTCATCAGTTTATGCAATAGAAGTTAGCCCTTTTGATGCATACATATGTGGGAGGTTATGACATGTTAATGGCAGACAGGGATCCACTGTACTTGGGTTCAGGTGTAACACCCTGTAGTGATCTGCAGCAGAAGTGATCTAAGGATTTATGGCAGAGGAGTGACTGGGCTGTGTGTGATACATCATTAGGCTTTAGTAATTTATATAGGTTCATAGGTTCAAAGGAGGCTACTAGGCTGATGGCCCAAGAGCTCTTACAAGCCCGGCCATATTTATCCTGAGTTTCCCCAGTTGTCTGCAGTTAGGTGAGCAGAGTTTGCAGTGGTATGAGTCTATGGTAATTAACATCAACTGCCTCTGTCCATAAGTGACATGGGCGCCACCCCAGGAGTGAATTTACAGTCACCCATCCAATGATCTAGGTTGCATTTCAAGATACTGTCAACTGATTGGATTTGACACAGATTTATCATTATTTAAACAAGAGCAGCAGTTACTGTAGTATGTCTGAGGAAGCAGAGAGGACTCTGTGAAAGTGCTCACGTGTTTTATATATTTTTACTATTTTTTATTAAAGTGTTGTTTTGCTGTGTGTATTCCAACGAGTTGGTGGCTTTTTTGAAACATTATACTTTTATCGTTGGTTACTTTATCCAGATTCAGGGGATTTCTGTTTGATAGTTTTGCATTTGAAGAGGGTCAGGGAGGGGCTCTGCTTCATATGAATGGAAAGCCTGACTTGTTCATGTCAGGGGTTATATTAAGATCACTGGAGCCAGTAACACTTGTACAGTTTGATTTATGAATGTGTAGCATTTCGATCAGGACCGGGTCAGAAACTGCCCTGTAACCTATGCACAGGTTACCCATTAGCAACCTGTGAAGACAGAATAGATTGACAAGGCTTTCAGTCTTTCTGCATAAGACTTGTTTTCTGCAAATTGTATTTTCTTGATAAGAAGCCTCTGTGGTCTCTCCAGTTGTTTCGGGTGTTTGGTGAGGAACATGCAAAAGGGAGCATTGTACTGAATTATTGGTCTGATGAAGGCCGAGTATAATGGAATTATAATATCCTTATTTCTAGATGTGATGCCTTTACTTATAATATGTGCCACATAGAAGGATTTCCTTACTACTGTAGATACATGCTGGCCAAAGTTCATGTTGCTATCAACCTAAGTACCCAGACCATGTACCACTGGGTCTACAGTTAGGGGGTGCTGTCTATAATGTAATTAGCAGGGATGTCATCTTTCTTAAAGGGAATAATAATGCATTTTTTTCCATTTAGCTTTAATCCATGGTTTTCGCACTAATCATTTTTCTGCATTAACCCTATCTTCAGTATATTAACATTATCGAGGGACTCAGTGATTGATCCCAGTTTACAATCATCAGTGAACTTGCTCAGCCACAGGCAATTCAAGTTTGCCTGAAATTCTGAAAAATAAATTTTGAACAGTAAGGTGTTCAGCACAAAACCCTGTAGTATACCTCTAGTGGCTGGTCTTTTCCTAGAGGTGAAGTCACCCACTTTTCTAGTATGCGTAATGTGGGTGAGCCAGTTGGCTACCCATCTGGTTATGTAGGGGTTAATTCCCAATTGGGAGAGTTTCTCTATAATACATGAGTCAGGGGTTGTGTCAAGTGCCTTGACTAGGTCAAGATAGGTGGTATGCTGTCTTTTAGGGCCTGGATGACTTCCTTGAAGAAGTCAACCACGTTTAACAGGGATGATCTACCTTTAATGAATTTGAACTGGGTTGGATCCAGAAATTGAAAATTACCTATGTCCTTGTTAATGAAGTCCATAATGATTCTTTCCATGGCCTTGCAGATGTGGGTAGTCAAGCTTGTGGGTCTATAATTCCCAGGGTCATCGATGGTCTCCCTTTCTGCAGAGGGATTACTGCTGCTGTCCCACTGGAACATAGCGAGTTTGCAGTTTTAAGTTGTTTAAAAGTGAACGTGGGATGTTGTCTGGACCCATTGATGCCATGTTTTTGGCCTTGTAAAGTGCAGATATGACCTGCACTTTTGCGATAATAGGCTGAGAAATGGTGGCAAGTATACTTTGGGGAATGGCAGGTAGGGAAAGAGCAGGTGAAGTTTGCTGCAAATCTGTCAGCTATCAGGTTGGCTCTTTCCTCCAGTTGAGTATGTGTGGTGCCATTTACAATCAGTTCATTGCATAGCTGGGTACTTCCTTTTAGATTTCAGGCATAGTTAAAGCATGTCTTGTAATTATCTTTTGCTAGGGAGGCTATTTTTGCATCATAATTAGCTTTGGAGGACTTGGCAAGATCTCTAATTTATTTAATTAGGCTAGAAAGGGATTTTTTCCTCTGCTGACCTAGTTTCCCCTTACTTTTGAGCACTAGTTTCTTTCTTTTGTTGTATAACCTATTTATACTAGAGAGACCACCAGGGTGTCTTGTTTTCCAGAAAGACCTGGTTTTAATCTGGTCAGGTATAGCCAATCCTATACAGATGCCTAGGTGGTTATACAGGGTGTTAGTGTATATCTGTGTATAGGAGTCTGTATTGTCCGTGTTCGAGAGGGTTTGAAACTTCTTATACCATTGGTTAGTAGTAGGTAATTTGTCTTGGAAAAATTCCTAAGCATTTCTGAACTTGATGGAGGATCTGGCATTTTAATTACATTAAAACAGACGGATTAATAGTCCAATCTTACCAAGGAGAACATTGCATGGGGGTGTAATGCTCTCCCATGATAGTGAGTACTATGTCCAGGGCATTTGTACCCCTCATGGGTGTGCTGACTAGCTGTTCCATCCATTTGCACTGACAAAGTCCAACAACATCTGAACCAGCATGTTTCTGGTTGTGCATGCTTCCCATTCAATGGTAGGATAAAGAGTATCACCCATGACTAAGGTGTTGGGGTGTATGGTTAGTGAGGTATGCTTTTCCTGGTTCATGGCGGGGGACCTATAGTTAGCCATATTGTGGTACATGATTTTGCCTATGGATAATTGGACATGGAGTAACTTGAGAAACCCATACTGCTTGACCAGTCTCGAGGTGTACTTATCCTTAATGACGATGGATACACCTCCTCCTTTGGTTCTTTCATGCACAGTTTGTGGTCTGAACATATGGATGATATTGTAGCCCTGCATGGCTGGGGTGCTTTCTGTGGCTTTGAACCATGTCTCAGTGATTGCACAGACATCAGCATCTTCCAAAGTGAAGAGTGCTTCCAGGGAGTGCAGTTTCTTGTTTAGACTCCCTGGTGCAGTTATTCATGTATTTTAGTTCTTGAAGCAACATGTGAACATGCTATATTCATTAGGCAGAGTTTTACATGTACCTTTCTGTTCATTGTGCTTTTCATGTGTTCATTGTAAGGTTCTGGTGATATGTTGATATGATCTTGCAAGAATGGTTTTGGATAACGTATTTGTGTGGAATGTGTTTCTGTAGTCCTGCTTCTGACTATTGTTTGGATTTACATGTAGTTAACCCAGGACAGCTTGTATGGACATATTAAGTGTGACATCCCCACACTGGGCCAGTAATCAAGAAACCTGAATCCTCACCATTGACACTGGAAAGTGACATTCCATTAAAGCACAAATGGAATCACTCAGTATTTCCACATTCAGACCTCTCTACATCAAGCAAAATTTCCCTTAAGAGGACACAGAGAACACACTCAACTCAGGGTCTGAATTTCTATATCTTTCTCCCTCCAGGCACCTAATAAGCCTCCACACTGATACAGCTGTAGAGTTAGGTCCTCAGCTGAGTGCCCAAGCCAAGTTTTCCACCACTTTCTCTGTGAAACCAGTGGTTCATGTCCCTGCTCCAAGTAGCTCTCTCTCACACACACACACACACACACACACACACACACACACACACACACACACACACACACACACACACACACACACACACACACACACACACACATACACACACACACACACACACACACACACACACACACTCACACACACACACACACACACACACACACACACACACACACACACACACACACACACACACACACACACTGTCAGATTTGATTTTACACACACACACACACACACACACACACACACACACACACACACACACACACACACACACACACACACACACACACACAGACACACACCCCTGGGAAAAGCTGGCACTGACTTATCTGCTGTGCTCCTTTCTGCCCAGAGTGTAAGATAGTTATCACTGCCACCAGACACTCCACAATCATCTACTCTAATGTTCTTAAAAAAGGGTGTCCAATTATACTGTGTAATATTAAAGAAATACTAATACAAATGGTAGTAGTTGATCAAGACAGCTAGGCCTTCTGGAGTGGTGCACACAGTGTCACCAAATAAATATAAGCACTTTCAAAGGTTAAATACTTTTTAAAGGACCAGCCACAATAAAAGGTTTAAATATATTTAATAATAAATAATAAAAGAGCATGAAAATGCTGAATATATATTTACAGTAAACTACAGAGTTCAAATCACAGGAAATATTGAAAATAACACTGATGGGCAGAATCAGATATCCAAACTAAACTTCACTAAATTTTCCTGACTGAATCTAGGAGAATTACTATTTCCTACTTACTTAACAAAGCAAGGCAGATGATGTGGTGAATGGTTCTTCTTGTTGTCAGGCCCAAGACAGAATACTCAATACTGAGAGATTTGTCTTTGTACTATCTAAAATTTCCAAGATGGCTAGCAGAAGGACCTCATCTAATCACCTGACTCTACGTTATCACATTATTCCCCTTTGAAGTTTAAGACAGGATGTTAGCATAGATGTGATACGATGCATATCTAAAATTTTGCTAATTTTTATGGCAGTACCTGGGGCTTTCCCTCTTTTTACTGAGCTAATGAACAAAGGCTTCTTCCAGACATGTCATCTCCAGTCTTAGTCAGGGCTGTGAGGTAAGCACTTCCACAGCCCAACAGATAGTCCAATTAACAGAATTTTTCTTAAAGTAAGAAGTAAGCTAGCTGGTTAACCCCTTCTCTTCCAATGTCATTTGCTAATATAGATACACACAGTCTCACATGTTTATTCCTTTTCTCTCTGTTGATACATTTTTAACACTAGCATTTTTACAAACACATTTTGATTTTCAAATGCCATACAGTTTTAATACATTTGTAACATAAGCATCTGTACAAATCAGTTTGATATTCAAATGCCATACAATTCTAATACATTTGTAACACAAGCATGTTGTATAAATCAGTTTGATATTCAAAGGACATATCATTCTTTACAGAAACCCTGCTGGCTATACTGGCACTAGCCCATATCATCACATTAAGCAGTAGTGTTTTTTCTTTAAAGTGTTTTCTTACACTTTTCATACATCTGTGTTTTACTTGACCTAATTTCTGGAGAAACCCCTCACGCTAAAGCTGCAAATGGTTTGAAAACAAAGCAAAGCATATATTTTGACATTTTTGATGTTTTAGTTTGAGTGTTGGCTCAATTTTTCCTTATGACCATGCTAACAAAAGAATGTCAAGATAGGTACTGGCAATAATTTACATTCACCGCCAAACTATTTTGGGTAATCAAAACCAACGTACTTCCTTAGATGAACAGCTACATACTACAGTACTGTTTTTTTAATAGATCATCACATGGGTTAATTTCCTATGTAAGGTATTTCACCAGTGAGATATGGCTGACAAATTATCTTACTAGTATTTAAGACCCTGCTGCTGCACTTAGCATAGGAAAAATAATAGCTTAAATAATAATCTAGGTGGTGAGGCATTGTGGGTTCAGTCTCTAATGATGTCATGTCAAGAGTTATCAGTTTCAAGAAAGTTTTGAAGGTGCATTGCTTATTAACACAATTAAATTGTCATAAGGAAAAATTGAGCTGACACTCAAACTAAAACATTAGAAAATGTCAAAATGTATGTTAGGTTTTGTTTTCAAACCATTTTCAGCTTTAACATCAGGGGTTTGTCAGAAATTAAGTAAACTAAAACACAGATGTATGAAAAGTGTAAGAATACTCTTTAAAGAAACAAACAATATATCCATACAAGTTGTCCTGGGTTAGCTACATGTAAATGAAAACAATAGTCAGAAGCACGACTACAGAAACACACTGCATACAAATAGGTTATCCAAAACCATCCTGCAGGATCATATATACTCAACATATCACCAGAGCCTTACAGTGAACTAGGAGACTAAACAAGAAACTGCATTCCCTGGAAGCACTCCTCACCTTGGATGTTGATGTCTGTGCAGTCAACAAGACATGATTTAAAGCCATGGAAAGCACCCCAGCTGTGCAGGCCTACAACACCTTCCATACATTCTGACACAAACTGAGTGCAAAAGATCCAAAGGAGGAGGTGTATCCATCTTCATTAATTATCAGTATATCTTCAGATTAGTCAAACAGTATGACTTCCTCAAGCTATTCCATGTCCAATTAACCAAAGGCAAAATCCCCTACCACATTATGGCTAGCTATAGGTCCCCCACCATGAACCAGGAAAAGCACACCTAACTTACCATACAGCCCAACACCTTAGTCACGAATGATTTTCTTTATCCTACCATCGAATGGGAAACATGTACAGTCAGAAACACGCTGGCTCAGAAGTTCTTGGACTTTGTCAATGCAAATGCTCTGGAACATCAATTCAGCACACCCATGAGGGGTCCAAATGTCCTGGACATAGTACTCACTAAGATGGGAGAACAGTTCACCCCCTCCCATGTGATGTCCTCCCTGGTAAGATCAGACTATAAATCAGTCTTTTTTGATGTAATTATAATGCCAGATACTCAAGTTCAAAAATGCTTAGGAATTTTTCCAAGACAAATTACCTACTACTAAGCAGTGGTATAAGAGGTTTCAAACCTCCTCGAACATAGATAATACAGATTTCTCTGCAGAAGTATACACTAACACTCTTTATAACCACCTAAGCATTTGTATAGAATCTGCTATACCTGACCACATTAAAACCGGTTGTTGCTGGAAAAACAAACCACCCTGGTGGACCCCTAGTATAAATAGGCTATACAACAAAAGAAAAAAAAAGTTCATCAGGAAGAGTTTGTCAATAGCATAGGGAATAGGAACACAGAGACATAAGATCAATAAGACGAAAATGATCAGACACCATAGCAGACATAGCCATATGTACTTTTAAGCAGGCACTCTTAAATATTCTTGCCTCCCTTTATGAGTACTTATTACTTCTACTTCCCAAATCAAGCTTTGCTGTAAATTATAACATCATTGTAAATTTGTGTCAAAGGCCTTGGCAAGGTCAGATAATTAGTGTGGATTGTATGCCCTTTATCCATGACCTTAACAATCCTTTCAAAGAACACAACCCAGCAAAATAGACATGATCTGCCTCTTACAAAACCAAACTGCTATATCCAAGGATATAGGGTCACCTATATTGTCACTTGTTTGTTATATACATATCAGATAAGAAGTATAGTAGGTTCTTTAGCATACTAGCCAAACTGTTTTTTATTTCAACCTCTGATTTCTGCAGTTTTATCATTTCATCTAACTAACTAGTTAAAGCTTCTTTTATTTTTTCCATCATTTTATTTGTGTTGATATTTTCCTTCAAAGTTTCATTTATTTTAATCACCTTTGAGTACATTTGATTTATTTTTCCTCTAAATTCATGGAAGCTATCTCCTGAATCAAAGCTGAAGCTTGAACTGCTTTTTGCTAAACAGTTGCAGGATTTGTCCCAGCTAGTTTTTTTTTTCATTTTACCTTTTCTGTTTGGTTTTCTTTCAGGTTCTTCAATTTTTTTCTTTGCAAGCTTCCAGGCACTGTATTTACTACCCAGTAACTGAATTTTACCCAAGATTCCTTATTTCTCAGTTTCTTTTTTTACAGCTTGAGAGAGCTGAAATTAAGCTGTTGATCAGTGAGTAGCCATCCTGGAAGTCCAAATGAGCTTCAGATTGTATGCACACAGCTTGAATGATTACTAGCTTATTATATGTTGTTTACAACACTGTACAAAAGTTAAAATTTATTGTGTTTATTGTGACTTAGGAAATCCATTCATAAATATGGAATCTCTGCTACTGTAAGATTTGGCAAGTTTTATAATAAGAAAACAAACACAAAACTATATTAAATGTAGTTTATCTATTATTAAACAACAAGTAATTAATCTGTGTTCCAGAAGGTCGGTGATATGGGGTTGTCGGCTTTTTTGTCTCTGTAGTATGACAGTCAGGTAAATGGGATTTTGGTTTTGTAAAGTAGACCCATTCATATATGCATATAATTCTTTACTTAGTAATTGAGTCATAAATAGATCATATAGAGCTTTGTTTATTCTATTTATTATTACATTTACTTCCCTTCTTGTAATTCTTGCATAAGTTATTTCATCAGCTAGTAACTTTTCCATACTATGCATGTAAGAGGCCTTATCTAAAATCACTATGGCTCCTCCTTTATCAGCCTTTCTTATAGAAATCTCCATGTTTTCATGTGAATCTTTTAAAGCAGCAAGAGGCACACCTTTTTATTCACGAGGATGTCAACAGCAAATAACAACAAAGACACAGGTCCGTAGTAGGCAATGTAATAGAGTACTACTTACATACTCTAGTGTCATTAATGCAGTTTGTGAAATAATTAAAAAGAATTGGAAAATCTTAACTTCTGATAATATGGTTAAAGAAGTAGTTGGTGATGTGCCAAGTTTCTGCTTTAAGAATAGTCTAACTTTAAAGAGACAACTATGTTTATGGTCCACGTCATAAAGTGAATATAAGGTGTAACAGAATAGGCCCTTACTCATGCTGGTTCCACAAAGCATGCAACTATATTATGAAGAATAATCATTTTATTCATCCAGCTACAAAAATCAAAATTCAGCCTAGTCTTTATGCTGATTGTCGGTCCAATAATCTACTATATTTTGCATGCTGCCAACATTGTGAACATTTTTATGTTGGAAAAACAAACTGTATCCTTAAACAGTGGATACGTCTACATATTTATGATATCAGGAAAAGTAATAAACAGATTGCACTAGCAAAGCGTGTATTGGAATATCCAGGACACACTTTTCATTTTATGCTATTACAATTAGTATTTGAAAACAAAAGAGGTGGAGATTTAGTCAATGGCACAGAAGTAGCTGAAATTAGATGGAGTGTTAGACTTCAGGCACATAGACTGCCTGGTCTAAATGCAACGGTTCCCTTAAAGCCTATTAAAGAAAGGAAGACTTTGCTAACATGATAATTGACTGGGCAATTGTATTGAATACATTGTGTTTTAAAAACAGAGTTTTTTGTTGTGTATTTTAGATCTGATGAAGGGCTCTAGCCTGAAAGCACTTATCTGTTGTTTTTAATAAATGTTCTGATTTTAGCCGTGGTTGTCAGTTTATGTTTTATGTTGCATAATAATTGGGATGGGAAAACTTTTAAATACTTAAACATTATTTTGTCAGGAAATATGAAGGATATCCCATGTATTGATTATGATAATAATAATAGCAATCAAAATAATATTAAAAACATTGAAGAGAAAACCTCTAAACTAGAATAGGTTATTATTAATATTTTAGGAATGATTGAATGTAAAAGTTATGCCAAGAATATTCTATATAATTCAGCATGTCTTTAATGCCAAGTAGAATCACATATACACAAGGTACTTATGAATTTCATACCCTACGCAAAAAAAAAAAAATCTAGCTATCATAACAGCACTTGAGGAAAAGGTGACATAGGTTTTCCAAACCTCAAACCATTAATTTTTATCTCTTCTTATCTCTTCTTAAGGTTACTGTATGCTAGTTAGATAAATCTCATACCGCAAGTTGAAAAGAAATGTATAAAGCAAGCAATGATGCAATGTTTGAATATAATAAAAATCTCTAAACATTGTTGATAATAACATGTTATGGGTATTGGGGTTCAGATTAGAAGCTCAAAGGTCCTGTTCAGTGAATACAAAAAGTATTGCGTGAACAACAAGAACAGTGAACGTTCAAAACAGGGAAATTCGAAATGTCGATTCGTCATAATTGGCCCATCTGCGGTATAGCTCCATAAGGTAAGTGTGCAATAGTTACAGACCTTAGGGTTGGGGTGCGGGTTAAGGTAAGTGAATAGATATGGTGTATGTATGTGTTTATTTATTTTGTTTGGGTAGGTAGTATGTCTCGGGGAGTAGGGTTGGCCGAGTGTGACGATTCGTGATTTTAAATTTCGCGGTTTATGGCATCCGGTGTATTTGTGGTTTGGTAAATATGTGTCGCTCTTTTCATATTCGATGAACAGGACCTTCAAGCCTATAATATGAACCAGGGTATTGAATAACTATATTTCATATTCCACTGTCATAAATTCAGATTACATAAATGCAACACTACAGGATTTCAAAGGCTTATACATAGAGTCCCAATTCTAGGAAAAACATTTTTATGGCATCTCCAATCTGTTCTGTACAACATTGTATTGAAAATTCTGATATAATGAAAACTACAAAATTAGGAAGAAACAGATTATTGTGTAGTTCAATTGTCAAAAAGATGTTTTCTCTTCAATGTTTATTATTATCATTGTTATTATTATTATTATTATTATTATTATTATTATTATTATTATCATCATCATCATCAATACATGGGATATCATTCAAATGTCCCATTCCAATTATTATCTTAAATTTCTGAGGTGGATTTGTTTAAATGTTGATTAATTATTTTTGTATTTTTTATTAGAATTTAAGTCTTGACATTTCCTCATTGTTTCTTATTACTTCATCGAATCTATGTTGTTGTTGTGTCTTTCGGCTTTTTCCCAGTTAAGGGTTCACCACAGTGGAACTCCGGTCCGCTAATGATTGGCAGTTGATTTTTACATGCCGAGTTGCCAGCCCTGCCGCACAACCTTCAACAAAGGTACTCCCATTCACGCATGTCTCCACACAGAAGACGCTCTAGCTGAGAATCGAACCTGACAGCGTCTTACTGTGAGGCGACAATGCTACCGCAGCACCACCACTGCGGATCTTCATCTAATCTATGTATAGAATGATTAATGTTAGTTAATGTTAATAATATAGCTTCTGCAAATAGCAAAATGAAATGGGACATCTTTTTTGTTCCTTTTAAAAATGCATTAATTGCTAAACAAAAACAATCCTACTGTTGTTGTATCTTTCGGCTTTTCCCGGTTAGGGGTGATTGGCAGTAGATTTTTACATGCCGAGTTGCCAGCTCTGACGCACAACTTTCAACGAAGGTACGCCCATTCATGCATGTCTCCACACAGAAGACGCTTTAGCTGAGAATCGAACAGGACAACGTCTTACTGTGAGGCGACAATGCTACCGCAGCACCACCACTGCAGCCAAAAACAATCCTACTGTAATATATTCTAAATAATTGCCATATAATTTATTTATTACCTTGATAAAAGAAATTCGAAATCCAAATATTTCTAAAACTTCAAATAGACATTTGCACACTAAATTGTGCAAGACTTTTTATTTGTCCAATCTATTGATTGATAAACTAAGTTAATCACTTAGAAAAATCAAGCAGCAGCAAAAACTACAAAAAGTGTTACCCAAGGCAAACTGGTGCTTGGATGGTGGGACTTGGAAATTTTTCCACATGTTGAATTTTATGATAAAGCCGTCTTTTATAAAAGATTTGTGGATGACCTGTTCTTCATTGTAAGGAAGGACAGTTTCAATGTGAATGGTTTCATTAAAGCACTCAGTATTAACACCCACATTTTGAAATTTACATTTGGGGTTTCAGATTTGTCAGTTCATTTTTTGGATGTGGTGCTTAAGTGCGACATTTTTTCTAATGGCGTGTTTAGTACTATTCACAGAAAAAGTATGTTCTGTAATAGTTACGTACATTTCAAAAGTAGCTATCCTACCTTTATAAAAAGGAATATTCCCTGTGGTCAGTTCATTCGGGCTTCCCAGATGATGGTTGATGATACTTCTTTCTTGGATGAAATGGAATTCATAAAGAGATTATTTTTGGAAAGGGGATATCCTGGGGATTTGTTGGATAGTGCAGCTAATGAAATTGTGTCTAGGAGGGGCACTGATTTTCCCCCAATTTTGAAAAAAAGATTTTTCTAAGAGGATGGTCACTAATAGTGTCACAAGTAGACCTAGGTTTTGTCTGGACATGAGTGTTGACAATCATCAGATCCGTAGGATCATTCACGACAATTGGAAGGCCATCCTGGGCAATGGTGACATGGTTAATTTAGTCGGTGATGTACCAGTTTTTGTATATAAGAAAAATCAGAATATTAAAGGCATGTTGGAGACTAGGGCCGGTGGTCTTCGTCACTTGGACATTGGTAGTGTTGGAATGTTGAAGTGCATGGGTTGTAAGGCATGCAGATATATACAAGTGGGTCCCCACATTTATTTGCAGCACCTTGATTATAACATCACTGTCCCAACCAGGATAGACTGTAACACTGAAGGTATTGTTTATGTGGCTATGTGTGGTGGTTGTCCAGCTTTCTACATGGGCATGTCCACTAGATGCTTAGGTAAACGTATTCTGGAGCACTTATATGCTATTAGGACAAAAATATTCTAACAACACATTATATAAGCATTCTGCAGTGTGTACAAACTGGAAGAAATTCACATTTTCAGTTCTTGAATTAGTTAATAAAGACACTGGGGTGGTGATTTTAAGTGTACAGTGGAGCAAAAGGAGGCAGAATGGCAACTTAGACTTGCCTCTTATATACACTCTGGTTTGAATGACACTGTTAACTTAAAGTGTTTCTTAAAAAAATAGAAAATAAATATTAAATAATATTAATGTTTTATATTCATTTGTATTCTTGTATAAACAAGTTCATTTTAATTTGATGGGTGGGATATTTTACTTTAAGGGTAAATTGTTAGACAGGTTTGATTGGTTTTTGTTTTAATGATTAATGTGTTTAAACAGTGAGTTAATGGTTGTTTTTCATTTTTCTGATGAAGTCGTCTGACAAATAGTGATTAAAAGTGTTTTATGCTAAAACGACGTGGTTCTCCTCTGGTTCCATTGGTGTTTTTTCATTGTAAGTTAATCACTTGTTGTTTAATAATAGATTTACTACATTTAATAAAGTTTTGTGTTTGCTTTCTTATTGTAAAACTTGTTAGATCTTAACTTACTATATACAGTGGCATATATTCCATATCTATTAATGGATTTCCTAAGTCAAAATAAGCAAAATACATTTTTAACTTTTGTACAGTGTTGCAAGCAACTTATAATAAGCTAGTAATCATTCAAGCTGTGTGCATTCAGTTTGAAACACTTTTGGACTTTCAGGATGGCTGCTCACTGAGCAACAGCTTAATTTCTGCTCTCTCTCAAACTTTAAAAAAAGAAACTGAGAACTAAGGACCAGTGAAATTGCCATCTTGGGTAAAATTCAGTTACTGGGTATTAAGTACACTGCCTGGATGCCAGCAAAGAAAAAAAATTGAAGAACCTGAAAGAAAACCAACTAGAAAAGGTTAAAAGAAAAAAAAAACTGGTTGGGAAGAATCCTGCGGCTGTTCAGCAAACAGCACTTCAAGCTTCGGATTTGATACATGAGATGGGTTCCAGTAATTTAGAATACAATTCAATCATATGCACTCAAAGGTGATTAAAATTAATGAAACTTTGAAGGAAAATTTCAACACAAAAAATGCTGGAGAAAATAAAAGAATCTTTAAGCAGCTAGTTAGATGAACTGATAAAAGTGCAGAAATCAGAGGTTGAAACAAACAGAAGTTTGGCTGGTATAGTTGAAAGACAGAGCATGCAGAGAAAATCTGAGATTTTTTACTGTACCACTGAAACTTGTAAGAAATAACCTGTATTCATTTTATGAAAGCCAAATTAGCTACTGGACTGGCGTTCCACAGCAGGAGTTGTATTTTGAATGGGCACATTAAGAGTATGCCCAAACCCGGCCATGAGAAAGCAGCAAGGACATATGAATATTAGTAGAGATGTAGTCATACCACCAGAAAGAGTTGATCCTGACAAAACTGTGGAAAAAGGGAAAAGTATTAAAATTGGAGACAGCAGAGGGTTTGTGGGAATTGATTATTCATTGTACTCCAGGCAGAAGAGAAAGAAATATAGCACAGAAACCAGGTAATATCAAGATATATGTGTGAGATTCAAGCTGCCACATCCAGCTATTTTCAGAATATTTTCCTGGACAATGGCAGACATTTTCAGATGCAGAACAGGCTAAGGAGGAAATAAAAAAGTTTATCCACCAAAAACTAAGCCAGCAAACAGAAAGAGACTGTACTTCACATTTTTATGACAATAAAGCTCACTGAGAGACTTTGACAGCGAAAACTTTTTCCAATGATCCAAAAGGAAAACAGACACAAAAAAGCCAGAGGAGCTGATTGGAAGAATTACGAGTAGCTTGGACTTGAACCAGATTCTGATGTTAGGAGATACAGATGATAAGGAAGAACAACACTGAAATTAATGAGTGAATGCAAGATTATAAAGCATCAATTACGTTTGCGAAATACAACTTTGTAAGAAAAAAGTGGCTGAGAAAGAGTGGATTTTTGTTGATTTTGTTGAACATGGGGCAGAATTTAGTGCATATACCCCACATTATGTCATTAATTTTTAGAAGGACACTGAAGAGAAAAATTGAAGTAACTGTAAGTAAAATAATTTTTGTTCTTAGTAGTATTTGTATAACACATTTCATGATATAATATTGTGAAACAATTTTGTATAGTGTGCAGTCAGGAGTAGTTTTAATATGGGGGAGTCTTCTCAGTGACTGATGTATGTGTTAAAGATATTAAAGTAAACAAGTACTTTTTAGTTGTAAGAAATACATGCTTACATGATAACAAAATAAGAAAGGCTGGACAGAACAGATTTTTAAGTTAATATCCTGTGATTTTGGGCTTCTGGGATAGAGGTGGGGTTGTAAAAGTGCATTGATTATGTCATATGCAGAATGAAGATGATTTCTCATTTTTACAAGGATGGATGCCTAAATTACTGTCTTTGTCTTAAGAAGCTATAAACAAGTATTTTTGTAAACAGCTGAAGCTCTTTTGATGTCCAGATGTGAACTATATTGTTTGATTGTTGCTATTATTAGAAATATGTGAAAATTAGGACCATTTGCATAATCTATAAATAGGTTTATGAACAAAGAATCTCTCTCTCACTGTATCTCTCTCCAGATTTACTGTACAAAGCTTATGTATCATTGACTTTTTTTTGCATCGTGTAACCTTTTAATCCGATACCTTCTTGTAGCTTTTATGTTACATTGTTTTATACCTAATCCTATAAATACGGACAAACAGAAGTAGCTGACTAGAGCTGTTATGCAGTTGTTTACTAAGAAACACTTGGAGACATCTCTAGGACTGAATGAATAAAGTTTAGAACCTCTATAAATAAGTTTTATTTAATGTCTCTTGTAAGTTTAATTCTTAAAACACTGGAGAAATCATAGACATAGTTACAAAGGTGTTTGAAAAAGAGGAAAAGTTTTATTTATTAAAAGTGCTCACAGGTTCTTCTACGAAACAATAAGTGGCAAACTGTGAGCATCAAGCATACTGAAAACTAATGCTCACAACACAAAATGGTGAAAAAGTAAAGGTTAAGTATTTTTGCAGGAACTGCTGATGTGGGGGGCAAAACCCAACCACTCCTTGATGTTACATGTATAAATTCCACAGTCACACCAACCTGAAATACAAAAATGGAATTAACTGCTGAAGCAAGCTGAAAAATCATATGTACAGCAATCTCTAACACAAAGCAGTAATCAACATTTTGTTCCTCAGTATCTTGTGCTTCAGGCAACTGACAGCACAGAACTTCAACTTGGCCACTTGTGGAGATACTGTGTTTGTAATACCATTTTATAAAATAGATAAAAAGTATTAAACTCTGGTTGTTTAATGTATACTTTAACCATGTCATCGTATTAGCACAGGCCCGTGACTCTGACTTCTTCCTATACACCAAAGCTAATCAAAACACATATTACTTAAACAGCAAGTTGGCAGGAAAATATCAACATAGTCATCTTGATTCCAAACTGAAGTAAATTGCACCAAAACAAGTTGCTCATACTATTCAGTCTGTGATGCAGTGTCTTTTTTAAAAACACAAAACAGCAAAACTGTTACAATTGTAGCATTAGTAGCATTTTAAGTGTGCACACTAAAATCCACTATGATAACTTTTCCATAAAATGCAAAGTATAAAATCAATATGCTAGCATATTTACTACTGTTGTAACAGCCAAGATACATCACATTATGTGTCATCAGAGACGTGACAGAGGACTGAATTACTACGCCATTCATTCGCTCTTTGGGAAGCTCTTTTCTTTGATGTGGGGAGTTGTAAAAAAATAGCACCAAAGAAATAAGGGAATCACTTAAAGGTTGCAAAGGTTATTGTGAAAATTTAATATGATTAGCTGCATCAGACTGACTATATCAGTTAATTGGGGTTTTTTACTTTTTTTTATTTCAGATGATAATTCAAACTATTTTGACTGTTAAGTTCCATTATTCAGCTAAGTTATTCAATTGTTGTCAGGTACTGTAAGTGCTTCTAAAAGTGCTTGTAAAAGGAGTTGAGAGCAGTCTACATTTATCCTGTCCCCCTTAGCAATAAAAAAGAAAGCCAGCAGACAATTGTCAGGTTTTAATGTTTTCCATAGGCTATATTATGCTACCATATGGAGCGTACCCAGAATTTTTAGAACTAATCATCAGTTTCCCATGCAGCAGTTTTCCACCACAGTATTCCATCATGTTTTAACACCTGGGCTATTAACCCCTTCTGAGTCCTCTGGGCCATAATCAGGGGTTCATCACTTTGCAATACAGAGTTGTTTTTTTTCATGGGGAGTATAAATATGTATTCTAAGAAGCATATATTCCATATACTGGTGAACACAAAGGCACTATATGAACTGATATTTTATTTCATTGTTCTGAGAAAGAACACTAAATATCAATACTCATTGTTATATAACCTTTTGCCTTTTGATGAAAATGCAGAGTATTAAACCAGAATGATGTTGGTTGTATTTCTGATACAAAATAGACCATTATATATGAATATTGCCTGCCCTAGCATTTTTTCATACTGATGTATAAACTTAAATGGAACAGTGTCTGGAGAAAGTCATTCCTTAGTGGCTTGACAACTAATGAGGCACTGCAGTCTAGTTTATGCCATGGAAGGTAGGAGGCAGTCAGGTCATGGATAGCTAGTTAGGGTCTTGTGGGAAAATGCTCTGTGTGACAACAGGAAGAAATCTTTCCGAATATGTCATGGCAGGCCTAATCACACACAGGCACACAGACACACAGAAACACACACACACACACACACACACACACACACACACACACACACACACACACACACACACACACACACACACACACACACACACACGCACAAAAACATGCACACACACACACACACACACACACACACACACACACACACACACACACACACACACACACACACACACACACACACATTAATTTGCAGGCAAGGCTCGTAATATTCTTCAATGCTATAGCCTTCTGTTCTAGTACAAAGTAGGAAACTGCCACCATGTGAGATTACTAGGTTGGGGACCTCCCAGTTACCATTTCAGCCTTGTTAATAAGAAAAATAATCACAAATGATAATATGTAGCACAGCAGTCTAGTGAAAAATGCTGTGGGTACCAGCAGCTTTTGACTACTTAGCAACAAATATCTACTTACCAATGAATAAGTAACTAGATGAGCATCCACAGGCTTTTTCTTCCAAAACGTTATTACAGGTATCAGTAACAAGAGCATCAGAATAATAACAAAACATACTTTTATGAAGATAGGTGAAGGCTGCCAGCCTAGCCAGATAGAATTTTGTAGATAATTTTGTCATTTGTAAATATTAATATAAGCCACAGGCTTGTTCTCTTAAATGGAAAAAATGGCATTAAATGTGGAACTGCAAAAATGTAACAACAGTGCACTCTGCTGTAACAAAGCTGATAATTATTTGATGTCAAAACTCGGAGTCGAGATGTCTAGATAAAGGCAGTCTGCCTATTGTTTTGAGGCCAGAGTTAATGGCTATAATTTGCATATATAATTTATTTTATTGTTCTGGCTTCCTGACCAGCTACAAGATCAAAAGAGCTATTAACCTCTGGGAGTCTGTTAGCCTGGGAACCAGAAAGAAATTATGTAATCTGAAATGAATCAGTGTTACTGTGTTATCAATTTAAGGACAGAAAGAATGAGAGCATTTGAGCATTTGTCTTGAGAACATCCAACTTACCACTCTGCCTGTATCTATATGTATGTAGGATTTTAGAACTGTGTTTTCTCTTAGATATAGCTAGGAAATAGAAAGATTAGACTAGTTTGTTTTTCTGTGATGTCAGAACTTTTCTACTGTATTTTAAGTATTTCTCTGTGATCCTTGAACTCTTGACTAGCACTGTGTAGTAAGTATTGTCTTGTCTTTTTTATTTATTATTAAATATTTTTAAACCTTTCAACTGTGGCTGTTTTGTGTAGAAATAATTTAAGCTCCAAGAGTGCATTGCAAGTATATAGCGATACTGTACCAAGTCACTCCAAATAAGTCTTGACTGTTTGGCTGCACTTACAATTTGGATAATAATATTGCACAGTATAATTGGACACCCTTTCATAAGGGCCTTTGAGTAGCTCATAAATATTAGCTGGGTGGTGGCAGTGATTTCTACCATATAGTCTGGGTAAAAGGGGCACAGCTGGAGAACCTGTGCCAGCCTTCCAAAGGAGTGTCTGTGTGGTTGTATAAACTCTTATCTTAAAGTATGTATGTGTCAGCTACTTGGGCAGGGACACAAAGCACTGCTTAGACAGAGAGGGTGCTGGAGGTTTTAGCTTGCTCACTAGGCTGAGATCTGGACCCTATAGCTGTGCCAGTGGGGAGTCTTATTGGGGACCTGGAGAGAAAGGGAGAAACCAGCTCCAGACTGACTGTGATCTCTGTGTGCTCTTAAAGGAAATTGTACTTTACTGTGTGTGTATTTATTATCCTTTCCCTGTATGGATACCCCTCACTGGTGTTAGTGGTGAGGATTGAGGCTCCTTGATTGCTGGGCCAGTGCACAGGCATCACAGCTTACACTGGCATAACAAATAGAAATAGGTTAATGGCAATTCAAATATGTTGCAAAAACTTATCTAGACCCAAAGTGATATGACAGCAAAATTATTCTTTAAAACATATCAATGAATTCCTAACCCCCATGTCACAAATTCCAGTAAATGCATCCACATGCTTTTTAAAGTTGAAAAGTAAAATGCTTATATGGGAAAAAAGAGTTAGCCACTTCAGTTAACAGTTTTATATATACTGAGACATTTGAAAATGGAAATGGAAAACAAAAAGTACTCTTTTTTTTAAGAAATTGATTACAAGAGCGAAGAACATCTTTTTAAAACTAGTCGTACCAGGTTACTTCTTCACTTAAAAAAAATTAATGAGCCCTAAACTAATGTGATTGAATTTTTCAGGCCATGTTACACATAGAGACAAAACTGGAAAGCACTTCTCTACTGCTGACTAACTTGTTTGGACAAATATCTGACTCCTATCTATTCCATATAGAAACCACAGATGCAATTGTCCAGAGTTTCTTGGTCCTTGCTAACTATCTCCTGCAGAGAAATTTCTAATTGTTCTTCCTCATTTCAGTGCCTAAGGATAGTCACATATCTTGTAATCAAAGAACAAAACAATTTCAGTTTGTGTTTTTACGTCTGCCATGCATTTTGCATCATATGTATAACTGATGTATTTCCCAGCTGAAGGCAGCTATGAACTTTAGATACAAGCCTTACATACCATTTTTATGATTTTATAGAAGGTCACATGTTCATACATATCTTCATGCCACTTTGAAGACATACATATTGCAGATTAAATCATATTTTCTAGTTTACCTGCTGAAGTCTTTACAAGACTAGAGTACAGCTCACATAGCTATTTCATTATGACTTAGAAAACAAATTGCATATTTATTCTCATATGTCACCTTTAACAACAAATTAAGTCAATGTGTAGATACTCAGATACACTTAGGTTTCTGGTCCCTTTCCATTTCTTACTTTCAAGAATGCGTGTTTACTAGAAAGATAAACAAAACAAAAAACATTCTGAGTTTATTCTGCCTAAAGTTCAGAAACACTTATAAAGCCATCCTCTGAGATTTTGTCTTCGTACTCTTGACTGGTGGTTTCTATGAGTAAAAGAGGAAAAGGTTTGTAAACTAGGCTGTGAGCCTCACAGGGCAGACTGTTGTTGTTTATGCTATTTTTGAAATACCTAGCCTTACACATGGTATAAATTAAGCCTACTATAGATAGTTCTCAAATCTAGCAGCTTTCATGAAATTGATGACTCTCATTCTGTAACATCACCTATTTATGTCACTGATGATACCATCTGCTCTTTATAGAAGAATATAAGATTCAAATATCCATGATTAAAATGAAAGATCATATGGTGACATAGATCACATGGTTGCATTGAATGTTTTCCTGTAGTCCATGAAAAATAAAACTGTCAGGTTTCTGAGCCAATTTGTCATTTAGTTCAACAAGTTATATATATATCAACACTGAGCAGGTTAAAAGATATAAATGGTTCTAAATAGTCTTTTTTTAAAGAAGAAACATCTTTATTAAACCATCATTTATGACATAAGCAATTATGCATTTATATAAATGAAAACAAACCACACCGACACAATCCTGGTTGCTTGCAAGCATTTCACGTCACAAACCATAGTGACACACTCCCAGCTGCAAACATTATACATCACTTATAATCTAGCCAATCATTTGCAGTCAAACATTACACAGCTCATTTAAGTCCTGCCTTCTTTTAAAGCAAATTCTTCCCCTGTATGTATTGTTCCCACAATACACATTTTCCCATGTAGTTTGCTTTTACCTTTTTCTAAAGATCTCAGTTCCAGTTGTTTTATCTCCTTTACTATATTTACTAATTCTAATATAGTTGGTTTAGATTTTGATTTCCATTTACTAGTAATTGCTTTTTTGTCAGACAACATAATTAGAGACAGCAAGGCCTTGCCATGTCTAGGCAATTGTGATTCTGTATCACAGCTCAGAAAAATCATCTCCCTTATTACAGTAATCTGCTCACCTAGCATCTCCAACAGTGCACCCCGCAGGGACTCCTTAAAGTCTGCCAACTCACTGCACTCCCAGAAAATATGTTCCCATTTACCTCTTTCTTTCCCATCATACCTCTAACATTTGCTATCTACCTGACGAAAAATTCTCTGGAGTCTACTTGGGGTATATGCTTCTAAATCATGTTACCTGTTGGTTGGTAAAGAGAGGAGACAGTGCAGGCCATATACAAGACAGGAAAAAGTGTCATCATCCAGAAATGGGTCATATACAGACCTGTTCTCTTGGAAGGGACCTATTTTCAAGAAAGAGAAGATAACAGATGTCATTATCAAGGTAGCACTAAAGTGGAAGAGACTATTAATGGATGACGTTAATATGCCAATGATAACTGTAGCACATAGACAGCAGATGCATTAAAGAGCAGGATAACTTCTTATACTATATAACAGGCTGGCCATCACATAGCAGGTTACAGCTACTATCATTTGATAAAATTAAGAATATAGGAATCCATAGTAAGGTTGAATTTTGTCTGAGACAATAAATATTTAGGAAAAGAAATGCAGCTGATTTGGATGATATAAACCATGACTTTCTTTGTATTTTTAACTAGGTTACATACCGATTTTTCTTCATTGTATAGGCCAGGGGTATCACTGGGCACAACAGGTGGGGTCTACATCATTTCATTGAAAACTCATTTCATCGAAGCTTAATTCATTGACAAATATTCACTGAAAGCTCACTTCACTGAAAACCCAATTCACTGAAAGCTCACTTCACTGAAAACCCATTTCACTGAAACTCATTTCTTTGAAAGGTATATATGGCCTATTCTCCACTGTTGTGCGATCCTGGAGTTAGTATATAAAGTAAGGGGGTGTGGGGGGTGTGGGGGGTGAAGCCCCCCACATAAATTGGTGATATGTTGTCTTCTGGAAGAATTTATTCATTACACTTGTAAGTATCCATCTATATGCTTTAAAATATTTACAATATGTGAGAGGCTACACCCCCACACCCCCCAATGTGGGTGACTGTCCCCCCCCCTTACTTTATATACTAACTCCAGGATTGCACAACAGTGGGGAAAAGGCCATATATACCTTTCAGCAAAATGAGTTTCAGTGAAATGGGTTTTCAGTGAAGTGAGCTTTCAGTGAATTGGGTTTTCAGTGAAGTGAGCTTTCAGTGAATATGTGTCAATGAATTAATAAATTAAATGAGTTTTCAATGAAACGATATAGACCCCAACAGGTGTTGGCAAGAATCAGTTTTGCTGCTTATTTTATCTCTGTTGAATGTAAGTTTGTTATATGAATAGCAGACCCCTCTAGTGAGTCAGGAGTTGAATCAGAGTGCTGTACTGGTAGAAGATGGGTGAAGTATTCAAAAAAGAGTGCACCAGTATCTTCTAAACAGAAAATACATTATAGTTTTCCAGAATGTGAAACTGAAAAGCAAGTTACAGGAAGTTAGGAATTTAAGTTTCAGAAAGCTATACATTAATGACAGAATCTGATATTTCATGTTACTCCATCTGCTGGGACCTGGGAGTGATCTGAAGTACAAAAGGAGAAGTGTTCACAAATGAGAACATTTAATCAATTAGGCTACATGTAATACAGTACAGCTACATAAAAGTTTGATGGTTTGGAAGTTCCTAATTGTAAGTTTGCAGTAACTAATTACACCAAGATTTTAGTTAGATAAGGTCAACATTTCCATGATCTTAAATGTGAGAAGATGGTGCATATTTAAGGGGGGACAAAGTGATTAAATATTTAATAATTATTAAAAATGCAAGAAGGAAACTGTGTAAATTCACCAAGTTCAAGGACTTTTTAAGTTCTAAGAAGTTTTAGGCCTTCAAAGTACTTAAGGATTAAAGACTAAAAATTACATTTATTGCATTATGTTGTGTGAATGAGAATATCAGCTAAATCGAGCAGTTACAACTCATACTCAAGGTTCACTCAAAAGCAAGGAAAAAGACAGTGCCATGCACACTTTGTCAGCTGAACATGCAAATGTCCATTCAGTTGAAAATAAAACAAGCCATGAATGCAAAACAAGCCATGCATGTAAAAGATGAGAAGACCAGGTAGAAGTTTGAATCTAACTAGTGCCCCCTAATAGCAGTGGACAGGGTCTGTGGTACTTCAATCTACTCCACAGTCCACAAATAAATGTATTTTTAACGCAAAAATGTAACTCCATCAGGGATATTATCTCTGCATTCACATGACTGTTACTAAGCAGACTACAGTATTAGGAAGGTATTCAAACAGGAATCACTAAACAACTTCACAGCCGCTTGCAGGAAATATGCACTGTTGAAAAAGGTATAAACCGCCAAGATTCATACCCAAGAATAGACTTCACAATGAACACCCCACTGAGTAGAGTCTTTGGCCTAGCTCTCCAGACCCATTTCTCATCACTGTCTTTGAGTTTCAGTGCTTTCCAGTGCTCACTTGTACTTCATTTAAATTTTTACATTCATACAGACACACAAATGCCCTCACAGACAGACATATAGACATGCATGCACATGCAGACACCACTTCCATAGAGCCCTGAGTAGTGTTGTATTGAGCAATGGCTATGAAGATGTCTGCTGTTCTTATATGTTTAAGAAGTGAAGACAAAGAAGGATGTATTGGCTCGTCCTTACTAATACGAGAACATGTTGCACCACCCCTTGCGTATCTTAATCGTTTATTAGGTCTGACCATAAAGCAGTCTCCTTCAAAATAAAACTGAAACCAGAGATCCCTTCCACCCAAGGTACCTTTAGAAATTTATTTAAGGCAAACTACCTACTCCTAAGTGATACATTGGCAAACTTGAAATTTCCACCAAACCCATTTAACTCCACTAAATATGCAGAAATGTACGCCACCACACTATATCAGCATGTAAAAACCTGCATAGATGTGGCTGTACCCCACAGGAACAAGTGCAGGACAAATCCCAGACCCAAACCCACATGGTGAAACCATAATATCAACAATGTTTATAATAAAAGGAAAATAATTTTGACCAATAGTAAGAAGAGTAATTCCCATAATGTTAGAGCCCTTGTCACTGAAATAAACAAACAACTGAGGAGCTTAAAAAATTCCACCAAAGCCAACTTTGAGGCTAAAATAGCTAACCAAACCAAAAACATTTTTAGTTATGTTTGTAATCTCAAAAGTGCAACGCAGGAATGCAATGAGCTGATTGAGAATGATGTTACTTACACTGAGGCTGAAGATATAAGTAACCTACTGCCCATTAAATTTAGTTCTAACTTTACCCCATCTCCCCTTCATCTGTCCTTCAAGATATACCTGAAATTGGTTCACCTCCAGCTGTCACACAAGACCAAGTCCTAAAAGTGTTTGCAAAAGCTAAAGATACTGCATAAATTGATCCTGAAAATATCCCTGGATGCATCTTAAATAGCATGAAGCATGAGTTAGCCACACCCCTAACAACACTGTTCCATCATAGCCTCCATACTGGTTTTGTACCAAGCTACTGGAGAACAGCTACAGTCATTTCCCTGCATAAGGAGGACCTTCCATTGACCCAGACAATTACAGACCGATAAGTCTCACCAGCCTCATATGCAAAGACATGGAAATACTTATCATTGAATTAATCAATCAGGACAGGGAGCATCCAAACACTAGTACCATCTCAGTTTTTATTCTTCAAAGGCAGGTCATGCTTACTCAAGCCTGGTGGATTTTTTTTGAAAAGGTCAGCAAAGCAATGGATGAAAGCAAAATAGTACACACTGCATACTTCAACCTGGCCAAAGCTTTTGATACAATTCCCCACTCAGTCATAGTAGAAAGGTTAAATAAACTGGGAGTAAACCTCTATGTCACCAGCTGGATTGCCAGGTGGCTCAAAGGTAGGATGCAGATAATCAGCATAGGGGAAATTGCCTCCACGAAGAGACCAGTCACCAGTGGAGTCCCCCGGGGTTCTGTGCTGATACCTCTTCTGTTTGGCATCTACTTTTCTGAAGTAAAAGCTAATGCCAAAGTGCTCTGGCTGAGTACATCTGCAGACAACTGTAAGCTAGGAGCAATCACTGAATCCCCAAATGACTTAGCCATCATGCAGGAAGGTTGTCTCAAATAAATAACTGGTGTCAAAATCATGGCCTAAAAGCAAATGCAGAGAACTGCATTATTGTATCCTTTAGGAAGTCATCTACCCCAGGGAAATACCACATTGACATTACATCCTCAAGAACTGACCCACTTGTTTGGGATTTGGGAACCTTTGTGGGCAGTGGCCAATCTTTTGACCAATATGTGTCTATTGTTGTAAGAAAATCCTTCCATATTGCACAGCTTATAAACAAAGGGATTGTGATTAGATCTAGGGATGTCATTGCCCCTTTTACTCAGCCCTCATTAGGCCAGTCATTGAATATAATGCCTGCTATAGCAGTGTCTCTCCAGAGACACCCACAGAGATACCTTACCAAAAACGATACAAGACCTAAACAACATGTCTTACATGGACTAACACATAGCCCTGTCACTATAGTCAGTATCCTACAGACTGCTAAGGAGTGACCTGTGTCTGGCATGCAAGGCATCCTCTAACCCATTATTGGTGGATCTATTGCACATCAGCAAGTCAAATGACATCAGAAGTATTTGGTCTAAGAATCTAAACCTTTTCTGCAACATAAACAGGATGGTTTGGATATATAGGTATATTTCATAGAGGATACCGCTGCTATGGAACAGACTCCATATCCACATAAAACAAAGTTCATCCCTGCCCATCTTCAAGTGCAACTTATATCTACGGATGGGAACAGAAAATATGGATGGGAACAGAAAATTTACCCCAGGACTGCCCCTGCAGTACAGATCGGCAGATGTGTTACCTAAATTCTTTATCCCATGCATGGGTTCCTCAAATTATCTATGGCATGATCCCAGTTATGCCCATTAGGACTAATATATAATTATCAACCATGGGCTGGGGAATGCTAGTCTATAACCAAATGGGATAGGTTATTTCAAGCACAGTAAAGGGAAATTGGTGACTTTTCCTCTCAGATCTCCCACAGGGTTTATTTTAATTAATTTATTTTATTTTACATTTGTTTCCCAGGAAAATCCAACTTAGAATGAAACCAAATTTCAGCAGAGGCCTGGGGAGAAATGCTCCAGACTCGTGTCTTTGTAATGTGGGAGGAAACCAGAATACCCGGAGAAAACCCACACGAATGCAGAAAGGACATGCAGACTCCGCACAGAAGGCACTCCAGCCAAGAATTGAACTGGAAAACTTCTTGCTGTGAGGTGACAATGCTACCACTGCACCACTGCGTCATCCAACACCACTGCACCGTCTGAGGGTTTCTGCTCTTTGTATGCACTTTCCCTCTTCCTCCTTATTTGGTGTGCTAGTGTCCATGTCTTATTGTCTGACACACTGCAGGACTTCATATTTTTTTGCTGATAGCAAGTTTTAATAATTGGTGTTGGTGTCCATTATGGAGGAGATTTTTCAGGCTCCAGGTTGCATTAGCTAGGTTGCTGCATGCTTTTGCCAGTGACCCAGTGTCTTTCCTAACTGCTTCTGATCTTACTGCATATTTCTCCAGTCTGGTTGAGAAATTAGTTTGAACAAGTACTTTTTCTTCCATCACTGAGTTCACTTACCAGGCATGGTCACGACTGTAGTGACAATATTAAGCCCAAGCTCAGATCAATGGGTATGTGATGATTCAAGGAAGCCACTTAGAATTTTGTGGTGCCTTGCTATTTAAAGATAAAACTTGCTATTTCACTGTAATGTCTGAATCTGAGAGGCATGGTCATACCAGGAACCAGCTTGTCTAAAGAGACCAGCATTAAGCCCCAGTAATCTTCTTGACCTCGTCCTCACAAACATTTATATTCAAATGTGACCATTTTGCTGTGATCTTTCTAGGAAAACCTACTTTATGGCCCCTGATAACTCTTACATTTAGGGGTTACTTCAAAATAAATCATTGACTACTGTTTATTGTTCTTATTGATTACCCTAAATGGTACAGCTCTCCAACAAACCTAATAACATAAGTGAGGTGCTGCCTTTTCCTTTGACTTTCAGTCCTTCTTGTCAGATCCATTGAAGAATCCATACCAATTATGTGTAAGCATAATGGCAAATTTTAACTAAGCATGTACAGTGGAACTAGCACATCATCCATCTGTATAATAAAAATGACCTGGCCATTCCTAAAAGAATTCCACTTCATTATTATAAAAGGGATGTAAACCTGGTAAGTAAGTCTCTCAGACTTACAATTAGGGAACGTGAAGGCAACTATGAACTTAGGATTCCACCCAATTCAAGAGACTATCATAAGGCCTTCTTAATTTATCTAAGGAAGCTTAGGAGTAACCTGCAGTTCTGTAATGAAATTAGCTCCAATGGTACCTTCGTCTCTGACATAAAGGACATTGCTAATACTCTGTTGGACAAAGTCTCTTCCAACTTCACTCTGCCCAACCTTCATTCTGTCCCCACAATTTCCCTTTGCTCTCCCATGCCTCAGATAAATTTGGACCAAGTTGTTTTGGCACTTTCAAAATTATAAATACTAGTTCCATGGGTCCTGACAATATCCCTGGATGTCTGTTGAAAAGTGCAAAGTCCTACCCAGCAAACCCCCTCCATCTACTCTTCAACCTGAGTTTCTGTACTGGTTATGTTCCTAAGGTGTGGAGAATGGCCATTGTGGTACCCTTGCATATAGGTGGTCCCTTTACTAAGCCTAGGAATTATAGATCACCTGCACAAGACCATGAATATGCTGTGTTACAAGCATGCTTAAGAACCTACTGCACTTCTCGTCTGATATGTATATAACAAAGAAGCCATGATATAGGTGACCGTATATACCTGGATACAACAGTTTGGCTTTGTAAGAGGCAGATCATGCCTGTTGAACTAGGATGTGTTCTTTGAAAAGGTCACTAAGGTCATGGATAAGGGGAATACAATCCACACTGCTTATCTGACCTTGCCAAGGCCTTTGACACAAATTTACACCAATGTTATAATTTACGGCAAAGCTTGATTTGGGAAGTGGAACTATTAATTACTCATAAAGGGAGGCAAGAATATTTATTAGTGCCTGCTTAAAAGTGCATATGGCTATGTCTCATAAGGTCTCTTTGGTCACTTGCATCTTATTATTGTTATGTTCATGTGTTCCTATTTCCTATGTCAGGATTATTGACAAATTTTCATGATGAACTTTTTTTATCTATAGTGCTGTGTAACTTGTTGGTCTTAGTCTGACTATTGCTGATCTCTGTCTGCATTTGATTTTAGATTGGAGTTATTCATTTAAGGTTTGGTTACTTAGATTGTTTTCTTTTTCTTATATTGCAAGTTTTTTTTTTCTTTTTTGGAGTTTTATTTATTATTTATTTATTTATTTTTATTTTGCATTTGTTTACCAGGAAAGTCTGTCTGGACAAATAGTTCTTTTTCAGCAGAGGCTCGGGGAGAAAAGCTCCACAAATAATAACTATAGTAGTACAACAAAGACGAATAATGCACATATGACAAAGACAGAAAAAGCATTCCTAGAGAGTTATACTATATAGCAATGAAGAAATGGATTCAAATTTAATAATAGTTTGTCCTAAGTCATGGTATATTCTAACATCTTGGTTAACACTGCTGAAAGCGTTAAGGAGGAGAAGAAGAGAGATTGCATTCATAATAAAAATATTACCCTGGAGTGGAGCGGGAGCAAAGCCAGGTATTAGCAAGGTGAATTTTTAAGGATCTTTTGAAATCTGCTATAGAGACTTTGTTAGTAAGGTTGGAAGGCAGGGAATTCCATCTTCTGACTATATAGGTAGAGTATAGGGATTCACCTGCAGATTTATTGGCCTTAGAGAATTCTAACAGTTGTTTGTTACTTGAACATAGTACTCTGTTTCTGGTGTGTGTCTGGAGTACATTTCTTAGGGCAGGCTTTTTTTTCTGGGTGATATAGAATCTTATGAGAGAGTGTTAGTTGGTTATATAGAAGAAGATGAGGAAATTCTAGTCATTGCAGTTGTTTTAAAGTTGTACAATGGTGAGTCTTATAGGGAGAGTCGGTGGCAAACCTGGCAATTTGATTGCAGCATATTTCTAGTTTTGTGATTTCTGTTTTTCTTAGATAAGTGAGAATTGGAGAGGAATATGTGAGTGTAGAGAGTAGGTGTGTGTGTGTGTGTGTGTGTGTGTGTGTGTGTGTGTGTGTGTGTGTGTGTGTGTGTGCTATTGTTCCCATAGAGAACCCCTAGTTTTTTGCAGACTTTTTTATGGTTTGGGTAATGCAAATGTCAAATCTCAAGTTACAGACTATTTCTACACCTAGTAGTTTAGTTGGGTTACAGGTGAGATAATAGTGTTATTTTTGGATACTATGTTGAAAAGAAGAGAAGGTGGAGTGTACCTAGTTGAGTTGAAAAGTAAAAGTTTTGTTTTACTGGGTTTCAGAATTAGCTGATAGACAGAGAACCAGAATTCAACAGATAGGAAAAATGCTTGTGTAAGTGTGTGTAGTTCTTGGATGGAAGAGGCAGTACAGATTAATGTGGAGTCATCTGCATATTGTACGACTGTAGCATGAGGTGTAGAGTTGTGAAGGTTATAGGTAAAAATAGTGAATAGTAGTGGCCCCAAGATGGAGCCTTGGGGAATGCCTAGTGTTACTGGAAGTAATGGTGAAGTGTCAGTGTGCCACTGAACTGATTGCTGCGCCCTGATAGATAACTTTGGAAACAAGTAATAGTGGATGCAGCAAGATTAGGTTGGAGAGGACATTGATAAGTTTATTATGTGCTACCATATCAAATGCCTTAGGGAGGTCTAGAAAGAGAGCCGATACAAAATTAGTGTTGTTTCTATGTTTAGTTACAATTTCTGTGAATGACAAGAGGCTAGTAGTAGTAGTGCTATGAGAGGGGTGAAACCCATTTTAAGAGGTCTTGGGTAGTGTCAGTTAGAAAGAAACCAAGCAGAAACTTTGCAGTGCAGAGGATGCAGGGCTGGCCTTAGTTGATATGGCGCCCTAGGCAAAGTAGTACTCTAGCGACCCTTAAGCCCCACCCATGTCATACTCATGAAACACCCCATACGAGCCACACCCACAGGTAGGTCACTCCCAAAAAAAGCCACTCCAGTCACTCACTCCCCAAAAAAGACAGTCCAGTCATTTCCTTTAATTATTTAAATGCATAGAAGAAATGATACCTTGCAATGTAGTTTAAACTGCAAGTGAAGGTGGAAATTTCCTTTAATAAACCTGCTTTATCTGTTGCTCCTTCACACATACTTTACTATAAAAGTCGTGTCTTCAGAAAATAGAAGCCTTGGTTCAAAGGGTTGCTTAGGTTAATCTAAACAGTTTAATTTACTCTGGGTAGGCGAGCAAACCTTACAGCTCAGGAAAGTAGAATAGCAACCTCTCTCCTCCCTGTGTACAGAAGCTTAAGATAGAATAGCACAAACACAGATAGCCATTTGCTAAACAATACAATCTTGCAATGAAAACAGGCTTAGCATGAACAGTAAAATTCTCTGCCACTGAAACTGCATGAAAACCCATATTTATAGAAAATGCATCTGGTCAGTGGAGGATTAAGTTTACATTTGAGCTGTTTTCAAAACAGACTCCTTGCACACATTTTTACGGTCATGCATACATGTATTTGTTCTTCGATTCAACTTCTTGATTGCATTAAATTATATTCCTTATGTAATACAGCACCACTTGTTAGAATATGTTTTAAATTTGTAGTTTTAAGCATTCTTTTAATAAGTAAAGAAAGAAAATGTATAAATCAATAATGACAAAACTATCCATTTCAGAAAATTTCAACCATAAAAGGCTACTCAGACTTCTGTCATTACAATCCACCAATATCACTCAATACAAACAATCTCTGCAGAAGATAAATCATCTGAACAATTCCACATTAAAGAAATCTGTAACTAATGAAGAGATTGCCACTGATAAACAACTTTACATCTAATGTTTCATCTACAAATTCAGTGCCTGTTGCCCATGAAGAATTAATTGCCCATATTACATTAAAAAATTGGTAAACTGGCAATATTGCAATAGGAAATGATTAAAACTGACAATAAGTTCATAGTTGCTAGGCATCTCATTCAAAGCAGGACATACTTAGGAGTGTAGAGCCCTTATCCACCCTTAAAATGTAGATACTGCTGTCTTTACTTTGTCATTGCAAGAAACTCAGCTAATTTTGCTACATGTATTTCAATGATATATGTACTTGAGTAAGTAGTTTTGTGCAACTGGGGCTAAGAAGTTTCTTTGGAGGTACTGGGTTTCAAGGTGTTATATTGGAATGATATTCATTTAGTTTCACATCATGCATTCATTTAGTTATAAGTCAGCCTGGTGACTCAGAAGTTATATGTTGGCCTTTATATGCAGATCAGAGATAAATACTATCACAACACGGGCACCATACAACAGCTCTCTTTCTTTCTCTCTCTATCTATATGTGCATGTTTATTTGTTTATATGCCCATTTATATTTCTCTGTGTGTCAGCATTTTTTGCAAAATGTTCTGCTGTTTTCACAGTTAATGTCATGGTAACAGAAACGGATGAGAACTGGGCTACAAATCTCTAGCTCTGCAACTTTCTATTTGCAGCACCTAAATTTTCATACCATTCCCCCACCTACCATGGTCTACTCTTGGATTCTTTTTATCCCCCCTACACACTTTTTAAAATTAACAAAACTTGAACAACTGATTTATAGTCATTGTGTGTCTAATTAGATTCCCTTTAGTCACACCTGTTATCAGGTGGATATTAGGCAACATAGGCAGTCATATTTCACTTTCTAATTTTTATTTTTTTTTATTTTATGTACACTTTGGTTAACAGGGTAGAGGTCTCAGCATGACCAGTCATATACAATGTCTTATATGCAGTGTCAAATGAGTGGTATGGTGTTGTACTTTGGATGCCCATCTTTGTCACACAGTGTATATGCTGCAGTGCTACATCTTACACTTATGTGATCCATACCTGATGCTGGATATAACCTCCTCTCATGCTAACAATATAACTGTAATTTAGTGATCAATACTAATCCACAACTGCCCATTTATTGATCTCAAGAAAGGCGTCCTCATGTTCCAGAATTATAAAGTCTTTCATCATAATCTCTTCTTTGTCAGTCCTCCCAGTATGACCCCCCCCCCCCCCCAGACACACACATACCCTCTCATACCATCTGGGGCATCATTGTCATTTCCTGCCTGGAACAGACACATACTGCACTCATTGCTAAAATACAAACTGAGGGAAGTACTGAGAAGGTTTTCAATAGCTTTTCCTAACTTCATGAGGTATGACAGATATTTTAACTCTTGACCATGATTTGAATATTTTGCTGTTTTAACAATACACTTTCAGTATATACCACCTGTGATGTCCCACTTCATAAAGCATAGTGCTGTAAATGAGCAGTCCAGTTTTATCAAGCGATGATGAAGTTGACGCATGAAGTAACCTTTCACAAAGATTTTTGAGATTCTGTATGTGTTTAGTTTACGTAGAAGAGTTATAAGGTGCACTTTTTATTATTTTTTGTCAAAATTATGGCATTGCATTTTATTTGGCAAACAACATTATGATTTCTTCAGGTTAAAGTAATTTTCACCTAAAACATACAATATTAACATTTCTTCAGTGCATGAACATGATAAATAGCATTATTTACAGCTGTATCAAATTAATTTGTAAGTACCAAAAGAACATTTTGTTCTGACTTTATAAAGTCACATTCTGAGTGAGATTTGAAAAAAGTTGTCACTTCTTACATTTATTATACAGAATCATACAGACAGCAGTCTAAATACAAAATACTGCAAGACACACAACACAATTGAGTAACTGACAATAACAAAACTTTAGGAATTTTCAAAACTCTTCACTGATTTATTTCTTGATCAGCAGAAACCATCACTGTAGGATTTTCCTCAGCATAGAAACACACAGAGACATATGCTGATAACAGAAAGGGAGCATTCCAAACTCAAACTCCAGCTGCCTCTCTTGCCTGTTTCTTTACAGGCAAAATTGGCATAATACACAAAGAGAAATGAGCATATTTAGTTTATGATGTTTAAAATCAAAACTCATAACATTTTGGAATAACAAATGTTTATATGATTAGCGAGCACGAAAAAAAAATTCCTTGTATATTGAATAATACAGAAACTTAAGCTTTTCGCTCTGTTTCTGTAACCTACATATTTATTGTTCACTGTTTTCACTTTAAACAGAGGCATTAGAGTGGGTTATACCCCGGACGTGCTGACTGACGCTGTTGCTGAACTTACTGTTGCTTACTTTTCTCAAACCAAGCGGAGGGAAGGAGGGGAACAGAACCTTTCTAAACAAAATGCCCAAATGTGTCTTGACGCATTCACGTTCTTCCTTACAGCAGACTTTCGAACCACAAAATAACTTTTTTTTTGTTTTTAAACTGTCCTGGCCAACCTGCAGCTGTAAGTGGGAGGGTGCTCACCCCCATCCCCCATAGTTCTGGCTTCTGGTTACACTTCAGCAGGGTGCCGAGAAGAGCGCAAACTTTGTTAATTAAAATAAATAAAAACTGCGCCCTTTAAGAGGCTGGCCTTTACAGTGCCCTAGGCGGTCGCCTAGTTCGCCTGTGCCTAAGGCCGGCCGTGAGAGGATATGAAGTTCACTCCTTGAAATACGTTATCCACCTAGTTTAGTAATAAAATTCAAACTTTAAAATATGTACTACAAAATAATAAAATAGCAGGTAGTCCGCAGCTGAGTTAAAAATGGAATATCCTTTATTGAAACACAAACAAACGATCCTAGTTGAGTATACTGAAAAGCATTAAAGACATTCATTAATTTATATATAATCAGGTTATTTGGAGGAAGGGAGTAGTTACAGAGGGTGGTTCTGTTAAGAGCAATAAGAGCATTAAACGTATTCCTTTTGTTAGTGATTTGGTTTCTTAATTAATAAGATTTGGATTAGTAGGTTAGCCTTAATCAGCTGTTCTTATATTATATATTTTAATTTGTCTTTAGCTTTTAAGTTTCAGTTCTAAGGTAGCACAGTCTTAGTTTAGACTATAATGTTAAGGGGGAAGGGGGACTTGGTTAAAGGACAAAATGACAAACTAATTAACTAACAAAAAGATCTACCACTAAACAACTATCAAAATAAATATTAGTAACTTATAAACTGAAACATTTTTAACAAAGATCGCTTTTGTATCAAATAAATACTTCATCAGGTTTGTGTGTAAAAAACATATCATAATATTAATGAACGTGTATAAATCTACAAGTGAACACCTAAGTAGGCTGAAAACCATAGGTATAATTGCTAAGGTAGAAGTACAGTGAAAAATGTTAGGAATAAAACATTAAGGCCCTGGGGAATCTCTTCAAGTGTGCATCTAACTAAGAAAGCACTTAGTTTAAATGAGTAAAATTATCAGAAAACTAATGCTGATATTACGCTCTAATATTATACATGCTAATATTGTTATATACAAATATCAAACATTGTAAATATTTGAAATGAAAATAACTGACACTGGTACTGTTTACTGTTTTCTGATACTTTTACTCACTAAAAGTATGTGCTTTCTTAGTTACATGTCACACTTGAACAGATCCTCAGGGCCTTAATGCTTTGTTTCTAACATTTTTCACTATTAATTTCTAACATTTTTCACTGTATTTCCACCTTAGCAATAATAGCTGCAGTTTTCAGCCTAGTTAGGTGTTCACTTGTAGATTTATACACATGTTCATTACTAGTATGATATGTTTTTTACACACAAACCTGATGAAGTACATCTTTGGTGTCTCCAGCTGCTGCATGTGCTTTGGTACATGCCGAAAGGGGCATTGTACTCAATAATGGGTTATATGAGGGAAGAATACAGGGATGTTATGACCACCTAGTCCCTGGATGAGATACCCTTGCTAATGAGATGGGCCATGTAGAAAGCTTTCCATACAATGGAAGCAATATGGTGGTCAAAAATCAGTTTGCTATCAACCTGGGTGCCTGTGTCCCTCACGACTGATTGTGTGCTTAGGATCTTATTATCAATGTGATAATTTGTGGGGATGTCACTCTCCCCAAAAGGGAATATGATGCATTTTTTGGCATTCAGTTTGAGGCCATGTTTCTGGCAACAGTCATTTGTTTGGGTGAGACCCTCTTGGAGGATGTCCACATCACTAGGGGAATTGATGACAGCAACAAGCTTGCAATCATATGCAAACTTGGTCAGCCATAGCCTACTAGATTTGGCCTGCACCTCCTAGAAGTATATCTCAAACAGCAGAGCCCCCAAGACCGATCCCTGTGGTACACCACTTGTTATGGGTCTACTGCATGAGGTGGCTTCCCCTATTTTGACTAGGTGCGTTCTATCAGTGAGACAGTTTGCTACCCATCTGGTAACATATGGATTGATGCCTAGATGAGAGAGTTTATCTATTATACCTGAGTGGGGAATAATATCAAAGGCTTTGGCCAGGCCAAGGTAGGCAGTGTGCACCGTCTTCCCCTTATCTATGGCCTTGGTGACTGTCTCAAAGAAGTCAACCAAATTTAGCAGGCCTGACCTCCCCTTGACAAAACCAAACTGTGTGGGATCAAGTGTCTGGAGATTGCCAATGTCCTTGTTAATGAGATCCACGATAATCTGCTTCATGGCCTTACAGATCAGGCTAGTTAGGCTGATGGGTCTATAATTTCCTGGATCTGTGGATGCTCCACCTTTGTGCAAAGGGATGACAGTAGCTGCCCTCCACTTGGCTGGGACGAAACCAGGCTTTGGTTGAAAAGGGTGCCTAATGGTGTTGCAAGTCCCTGCCTGATTTCATGTAGGATATAGTCTGGGATGTTAGCGGGTTTCATGGAGGCTGTATTTTTTGCCTTTGAGAGGACAATGATGACTTGCTCCCTAAAGATAAGGGGAGGGGGGCAGGTACTGGGGGATGTCCTGTTTTACTGATGGGGGACAGAGGAGTGAAGTTTTCACTAAACCTGTCTGCCAGCAGGTCGGCTATGTCTACAGCATTTGTGTATGTGGTGTCCTTGACCACCAGTTCTGAGCAGATCTGGATGCTTCCCTTGAGATTGTGGACATATGTGAAGAAGGCCTTATGTTTGTCTTTAGTAGAAGAGGCCAGTTTGGACTCAAAGTTTGCTTTGGATGATTTCACTAGTGCTCTTCTTTGTTTGTTCAGGCTAAGGAGAGATTGCTTCCAATTAGGTATGTGCTCCTTTGTGGTCCTGGACAGCAATTATTTTCCTTTTATTATAGAGTTTATTTATTATAGATGTCCACCAGACAGGTTTAATCTTCCTTGAGGAGGATGATTTTGTCCTGTCTGGTATTCCTGATTCCATGCAGCTACATAAATGCTCATATAGTACTGTGATGTAGGTATGAACATATGTGTCAGTTCCTATGGAGGGGGAGGGGGCTGTAAAGCTGTTTATACCTTCCCTCAGGAGGTTGTAATCAGCTTTGGAGAAGTTTTTTTGTTTGACCCTAGCTGGGGGTGTTGGGAGAGATTGTGACTTCGAAAGTGACTGCTTTGTGGTCAGATCTTACCAGGGATGATGACACTGTAGGGATGCTGCAGTGATTACTCATGTCAGTTAATACCATGTCCAAGATATTTTCACCTCTTGTGGGGGTGTCAACCAACTGGTCCAAGGCATTTGCATTGATGAAATCAAGGAATCTCTGGGCATTTGTGTTTTGGCATGAGTATTTCTTCCAGTCTATGGTTGGATAGTTAAAATTGCCCAGGATCAGCGTAAAGGGTTGAATCTTGATAGATTGAAAGAGGTCCAGATAGGTGGAGTGGTCATCTTGAGTTAAAGTTGGAGGCCTATAGCTAGCGATGATTTTAATAGGGGTCTTGTCAATTGTTAACTGCACCTGGAGTGTTTCCTGTGCATCATACTGTTTGACCAACTAGAGGTATGTATGTTTTATATATATATATATATATATATATATATATATATATATATATATATATATATATATATATTGAAACTCCACCGCCTTTTGTTTTGCTGCTCATGGTTTGGGGTATGAATGAATGATAGGATGAGTAACCTGGTATGGCTGGGGTGCTCTCTGCAGCTTTGAACCAGGTTTCTGTGACTGCACAAATGTCAGCGTCTTCCAGGGTTAAGAATGCTTGCAATGAGTGCAGTTTCATGTTTAGACTCCTAGAGTTTAGCAGCATGACCTTTAATTTACATTTAGATGAAATTTTCATGTTGGTAGTTTTGACCTCATGGTATTGCCTAAAAAAGGCATTATGGGGGAGGCAAGAGCCTATGCCAGGAGCCTGAAACCCAGGGGAGACAGATGTGGGCCATCTCTGGCAAAGCATTGTGGTTTGTCAAACATTTCATCCCATGCTGTCAGGCACAGAATTCCCTTTGAATGACACCAGAAAGTAAGCCAATTGTTAAAGTCAATCATTTTCTGTTTGTATTGAGGCATCATTCTGTATGATGGTAGAATCCTGCTTAAGGCTAGTAACATACCTGCCTGGGACACATGCTCAGCGACCTTGATCACGTCTCTCTTCATATAGTCCAGGTAGGTATGTCTCAAGTCATTCACTCCAACATGGATTATGACAGAGTCATAACAGTACCTGTTGAGAGACTTGAGTGTATTGGTGATATGGCAAATTCTGGCACCCAACAAACAACTAACCATGACTTTTTCCTTATCCAGCCTGGTGAGGGGCACATCTGTGTATCTCACAATGGAGTCTCCTATGACTAATATGTTGGGTTTATGGTTAGGCCTTACTGGCTGTGAGACACAGGTGTGTGGACTATGTGTGGTGTGTGGTATGGTGAGCAGTGGAGTTCATGTGCGTTTATGCCTCGGAGGTCTCTTTTGTTTGGATATGCTTTTGTTGAGGACCTCTACATATGTGGTGGGTGTTGTGTAGGTGTGGGTGGTGTTTGAGGTGTGGTGTTCATGTTGTCAACCTTCTCACTGCCAGATATACTGGTTTGTGGGGGAGAGAGAGCAATGACACTAGGTGCTTGATGTAATTGCATCTCTCACAAATTGTGTTCCTAGGTGGTAGTAGTAGAGGGTTGTCCGTGCACATTAGGCAGTTGCTACACTGTCTCAGTATGCCCATATCAACTAGACTGGCAGGAGAAAATGTAGGAAATTGTCCATCCATATTTGTCAGAAACTGAAAGAGCTAAGAGGGTAAAGGGTGAAAGTTCTAAGAGTAGTACTACTGGATGATAGCACAAGTGCTTCTAAAGGAAAGGTTTTAGCTGGAATACCTCAAAAAAGGTTACAAACCATGCAGGTGAAGCTCTGGATATGGCATATCTGTATCTAGACTATACTACTCAATTTTAAGGTTAAGAACAAAGGAGAAAAACTCACCATGAAGCACAGATTAATCATTATAGTGAAAAGAACAGAACTCGCAGCATGAAAAAATACAGTGAAACAGCAACAAAATGCATTAAAATGCAGTTAAACAGTAATGAATTGCAGTAGATAGCAATGAAATATAGTTACTCAGTAGATTGCTTTAAAACAGTAGCTCACAATCACAGCAGTAATAGATAGCACAAATAAAGCAGCAATTTAGTAGAATATTGTCATCAGTTTAATGAGGCTGCCAACAAGCAGTAATAAATATGGCAAACTAAATGCAGTTGAACTCCTGTTTTACTATAATCTGTGGGTATGGCAGAAGGATTTTGCAGACCCACACTGCTTGTGTCTGATAAGAATATTGCAGAAAATTGGAGAGTTTGAGCAGGAATACAATATTTTCATACAGGCTGCTTTTTCTGACAAAGATGAACATACAAAAGCATTTATTCTGCTTAATATAGCTGCTGTACAAGCAGCAGAAATGAAGTAGGAAGAGGTACAGTTTTTTTTTCTTTTTTTTTTTTTTAGTAGGAAGTGAGGAGACAGAAAATAATTCAACGCTGAGAAGTTAAAGGGGTGTGGCTTTACAAAGTTCTCATTATAAACAGAACAGTTATTTTTCATTAAGAAGGTTTGTGGTCTACAGTCTTGTGGGAGGAGAAGGTAGCCTCCATCCTACTGAGCTGGGAATTGCTGGTGAAAGTTTATTTTGCCTGTTATTCTAAGTGTCTTCATTCTGGTTTAAGCACTTGGGCTCCAAACAGTTATTTTTTATTAGGAAGGTTGTGGTCTATACTCTTGTAGCAGGAGAGGATAGCCTACAACCCATTGAGCTGTGAATTACTGGTTTAAGGCTTATTGTGACTGTTATTCTAAAAGTGCCTTAGTTCTGGTATAAGCACTTGGGCTCCATAACAGTTATTTTATATTAGGAATGTTGTGGTCTGTGTAGATCAGTGTTTGTGATATACCTTTAAGATGTTTTCCAGTGAGCTAGCACGTGCATATAAGTACTGAGCACGTGCACGTACGAGTGCCATTTTGAATGAGCAGCCAGAGTGAGAGCATGTAAGTTTGTAGTCGGTTAGTTAGTTAGATAGTTCATTTAAGTTCAATGTTCCTGCCATCCATCCTAATATGTTTGTATACAATAAACTACTTAAACAAACACCCAAGCATCATCATCTTCTTAATGCACATAAGATGAGTGACATGGTGTCAGAATGGGATCCAGAGTTACAGCCATGAGGCAACCAGTTAAAGTTGGAGGAATATACAGGAGTGGATCATCCCTACTGCTTAAATGGCTCACAAAACAGGTCAGAAACAAATTCCAGGTACTAAAATTCATTTAAATGATTTCTTCCACTGCAAATATAAAACAAAGCACTCGGAATGCTCAAAATGAATTTCTTATAAAATAAAATGTCCAGTACTGCAACATATTGATAAAAATATTCAAAATAATTATGAAAACATTTGAAACAATATCTGAATTGCATAAAATGTACAAAAAAGGGAAAAACGACCATATTTTTTGCTGTTACTTTTTTGCATTAACTAAAGCTATTCAAAATATCCAAACTATGCAAAGTGTCTGCAAGTGTGTGCAGTATTACAGTGCAGTTCTTTCACAAAGTACAGTTATTTCAAAGCATATTTCACAGAGTACAGTCTTTCAAAGAGTTTATTGTACATCTGAATATTATTGCAAGTACCCGGTGTGTGTGAATGCTCGTACATAATTACAAGGGCCATTTTGCATATTGTTTACTATAATCTGTGGGTATGGCAGAAGGATATCGCAGATCCACACTGCTTGTGTCTGATAAGAATATTGCAGAAAATTGGAGAGTTTTAGCAAGAATACAATATTTTCATACAGGCTGCTTTTTCTGACAAAGATGAACATACAAAAGCATTTATTATGCTTAATATAGCTGGTTCAGAAGCCTTTGGAAGAGAGTATTCATTTGTGTATGCACCTGGTGTGTTTGCAGGGGAGGGGGGAGAGCACAATATAGTGGTACCTGCTGAAATACAGAAAGACCCTGAGTGTGTAAAACATAAATTTAGAGAAATGTGTAACCCCCAAACAAATGTTTCAATGAAAAGGCACTTATTTTACACAAGAGATCAAAAGCCTGGTGAAACCTTTGGAGCATATATAACTGACTTGAGAAACAAGGCTAAAACATGCAGATTCAGTGATTTGAGATGAGCTGATAAAAGATAAGCTTGTGTGTGGTATTAAAGATGACACAGTGAGAAAGATTTTGCTTTGAGACAGTGATTTAACTTTGAATAAAGCCATTGAGATTTGTCAGATATATGAGCTTACAGAAAGGCACAAAGCATGCTTACAAATGGGAATAGCTGTGGAAGGCAGAGTGACAAAGCTCATGTTGATAATATGCAGCACATGGTTAAAAAAAAGGCTCAAGCATGTGGCAGCTACAGCACGTCCTGCAACAATCCCTAGGAACCCCAAGTCTTTCCAACAAATTCCAGAGCATGCTCAATGAAGCACAAGGGTGAGTCAGCAAAGTCAAAACATGTCCCCCCACTCAGCTTCACATCAACTGTTGTAATTGTGGTGGTAATCATAAACCCAAAAGAGAAAGGTACTTAGCTTTTGGTTAGGTGTGTCATTCTTGCAATAAGTGGAATTATTTCAAAAGATTTTGTAAATCAAACAAGTTACATTATTTTATTAAAAGAAGGCAACCCAAGAGGCAAGTTGATCAATTAGAAGGCTGCAACCCTACTTTTTATGTTGATGGTGTGCCTGTGCTTGGTGAAACAGTCAATCCAGTAGATCTGTGGGCAAAGAATGAAATCTTTTGTACTGTTTGGATTAATGGGAGTTCTGTAGAGAAGTAGATACTGGCTTAAAGTGTAATGTTATGTCAGCAGAAACGTTTGCTAGAGTAAAAGCTACAGAACAACTTGAATTGACAAAGTGTGCAAAGCTTATTGGTTATGGTGGTGAAGAGATTCAAACTCAAGGTTCAGTAGTACTTTTATATTACTCTGCTGGGAAAAGCTATGATTTGCAGTTTTTCCTAGTCAAGAGACACATGGAGTCATTATTAGACCTCAGAGACAGTTTGAAAATGGGACTGCTTTCACTTAATAAAGAAGTCCGCCACGTAAGCCTGCATGACAACAGCTCAAATTTCACCTAAATTATTTTTTCTGAGTATGCTGATATTTTTGCAGACAAACTAGGCAAACTACCAGTTGTGTACTCCGTGAAGTTAGACCCAGAGGTTACCCAGTTATCAGACCAGCTCGGAAAGTTTCAGTAGCTATGCTGAGCAGAGTCAAAATCTAGACAGAATGGTGCAGCTAGGAGTAATTTGTTCAGTAGAAGAACCTACTGAATGGGTGTCTTCCATGGTAGTAACTCATAAGAAAAGCTCAGATGATATCAGACTATGTATTGATACAAGAGATTTCAACAAAGCATTAAAAAGGCCTCATCATCAAGTATGCACAGTAGAAGAGGTTGCTGCTCTCATGCCAAAAGCCACTGTTTTTTCTGTCTTAGATGCAAAGAGCTCATTTTGGCAAATTTTGCTTGACTGAAAAATCTTCATTGTTAATCACATTCACTATGCCATTTGGGAGATACAGATTTCTAAGAATGCCATTTGAAATAAATTCTGCCAGTGAAGTCTTTCAGTGTGTGATGGAGCAAATATTGTCATGCTATCCCTGTGCTATTATAGTAGATTATATTCTAGTAGAAGGCAATGGTGAAGTCGGACATGACAGAAACCTCATGAAAGATCTGGAAAGAGCATGTGAAGTGAATCTTAAGCTCGATCCTCAGAAGTGCAAATTCAGGCTACAAAAAGTTACTGATCTTGGTCACTTGTTTACTAGTTCAGGTTTATGACCAGATCCTTACAAGCAAGCAGCAATTCTCCAGATGCCAGCTCCAGACAATGTCCAAGCCCTACATTTTCTTGGCATGGTCAACTATCTAGGCAAGTTCAATCCAGATTTGAGTCAACTTTCAGATCTCTTAGAAGACCTCACATGCAAAGATGTAATTTGGTCATGGTCAGAACAGTACCAAAGATTATTTGATGTCCTGAAACAGAAAATTGCTAGTCCACCTACTCCCAGCTACTATGATGTTCACAAACCAGTTACTCTTTGTTGTGATGCTAATAAGTTTGGTCTAGGTGCATTCTTCTTCAAGAGGGTAGACCAGTAGCCTATGCATCAAGAACTCTTACCCAGACCGAGATGAAATATGCCCAGATTGAGAAAAAAACTTTTGGAAATTGTATTTGCATGTTCAAAGTTTCATGATTATATTTATGGTTGACCTGATTACCAACCTCATGTCACTATTTTGAGAAAGCCTTTGCATACAGCTCCAGCCAGATTGCAATGTAAGATGCTCAGATTGCAGAAGTACAATTTCAACCTTGTTTACACAAAAGGCTAACTTCTTTAACTTGCTGATACCTTATCCAGATTGCCCAGACAAAAACACAGAACAGCATAACAATGAGCAACTTGGAAAGTTTCTTCCACACATCTTGATGAGCTCAGAACTCATACAGGTCCGGATCCAATTCTCCAGAACTAAACCTCTTATCAGTCGAGGATAGCTTTCAAAGCAATCGTGTTTACCAGTAGAAGTGCAGCCATATTTTTCATACAGAGATGAGATTTTGTCAGACAATGGTATCATCATGAAAGGTCCTAAAGTGATCGTTCCAAAGTACTTGCAACCAGAGTGTATTAAGATCTTGCATCATGGCCACCCAGGAACTGATTCTACCAAAAGAAGGGTGAGAGATCTAGTATTTTGGCCTTCTGTGTCAAGAGATATCGAAAAAGTATTTTTATCTTGTTCAGTATGTAATAGTACAAAGCCGCATCAACAAAAAGAACCACTTCAGTTAAGCCAGATTCCTGAACTACCTTAGTCGACAGTAGCCACAGATATCTTTGAATGGAATAGTCAACATTATTTGGTGTTAGTAGATTCTTATTCACATTGGTTCGAAATTGACTTACTTCCCAACCTAACTTCCAGTACTGTCATTACTTAGTTGAAAAAACATTTTTCTTTCCATGGTATTCTGCACAGAGTTATTTCTGACAATGGTGCACAGTTTACTAGTCAGCATTTCAAGAAATTTGCAGAAACGTAGGATTTTGTTCATATTACAAGTAGTTCTGAATGCTTTCAGAAAAAATAGCTTGACTGAACGTGCAGTTCAAAGTGCAAAACAGCTGTTAGAGAAATCCAGACGTGACAATGCCGATGTTTTTCCAAACTTGTTAAATCTCAGAAACATTCCTCGTGATAATCATCTTGGTTCAGATGCCCAGAGACTTATGTTGAGACAAACCAGAACCATATTACCAATCAGCAGTAATTTATTGGTTCCATGTGCTAAAATCAACAAAGCAATAAAAGCCCAACTGTTGAAAAAGTGTTTGTCCCAGAAGTCTTACTATGATAAAACCAGCAAACTGCTCAGTACATTGAAAAAAAGGGGTGATAGTCAGGATGCAGATGTCAAGAGGTTTTGATCATATCGGATTTGTGAAAAGTTTGTGTCAAGAGCAAAGATCGTACATTGTGGAATCACAAGGAATGGAATTCAGACAAAATAGAATCAATTGTTATCAGTGCCCGAACCAATGTTACAGCATCTTGCCTGTGACAAAGACTCTAGCTTCAAAGTGACTTGTCCAATGCTCCTGTTCCAGAGGACATTCCGTCAGCAATCCCTGTTCCTGAGAAAATCCCTGAGACTCCTGAAGTAGAACATTCCCCAGTGACTGTCCCTGTTGCTAAACCCAGACCTAACTATTATGTTACGAGATCAGGTTGCATCTCGAAACCTAGTTCCAGATACACAGCAACCTGGACATGACAGTTGTTTTTCTTTATTAGTGTCTGTATAACTGCATGCCTATTGAAATATCATTGTTTATATGAGAGAGCTCAGTAAAGAGTGAGGATGCAGATCAATGTGTGTGATATACCTGTAAGAAGCTTTCCAGTGAGATAGCATGTGCATATAAGTACTAAGCACTTGCAAACAAGAGTGCCATTTTGATTGATCAGCCAGAGTGAGAGCATGCAAGTATGTAATCAGCTAGTTAGTTAGATAGTTTAACTTCCGTCAATCCTGATGTGTTTGTATAAAATAAATTACTTAAATGAACACCAAAGCCTCATCTTCTTCTTAATGCACATAAGGCAAGTGATAGTCTATACTCTTGTGGCAGGATAGGATAGCCTAGATTCCACTAAGCTGTGAATTACTGGTTTAAGGCTTATTGTGTCTGTTATTATAAAAGTGTTTTAGTTCTGCTATAAGCTCTTGGGCTCCAAACAAGTTATTTTTCATTAAGAACATTTGTGGTCTACACTCTTGTGGGAAGAGAGGATAGCCTCCACCATTTTGAGCTGAGAATTGCTGGTGCAGGCTTATCGTGCCTGCTATTCTAAGTGTATTTGTTCTGGTTTGAGTGCCTGTTTTTTATTGGTCAAATCACAGGGCCTTGTTTGTGTTTTTTATCAAATCTCCACTGCTATTTAAGTCTCACAGTTACACAAATCTTGGCTCATAACCCACGAGCTGCGAGGCATTTGGCGACCACACTACTTGAGAAGAAGCATGTTGCTAGTTTATGCTAAACTATAAAAGCTAAGATTTACCTAAGATTTACCTTACCATATCCACTGTTTTGGTATTTGCTTTTTGCATTGTTTTTGTCACAGCTGCATTAATTGAGTATTTCTCTGCTGAATATCTGCACTTTTTGACCTTTTTTACAGTATTTAGTTAGAACTGCTGCTGTTCACACAGTGTCTGACAGTGATATGTATAGTCACCAATATCTCATAGCATAATTCACCCTTGTAATCTGTGTAGACTTTGATCTCTTGAAGTCTAAGTTTCCCTTAAAATACCCTTACTGTTGAGACAGATTTTTTAACTACTAGGGGATCTAGTTTGTATATAGCTGAGCATTACTCAAGTTCCTTGTCTTATTGGCCTATTCAATATTCAGATTTCCCTCACTCCTCCATATTAGTTCAGTAGCCATGGATATGCACTTCCTGACGCTCTCTGTGGCTAATCTGGTTGAGATGGGTATTCTGAGATATTGTAGCAATTGCCTTATGTGCACCAATTTATTTTTAATAAAATGTATAAAGTATGCAAGAGGTGCAGATACACTTAACACTAGAGGCAAAACTCTCATACAACAAAAACTAATCCTACAGAGGTTATCAGTGACACTTGCACCACACCTATTGCACAGGGTAAAGACCCTACAGATAAAACTACTTATGCTGAGGCACTTACAGGTAGCCTTCCTAAAATACTAAGACCTCCTGCACAGTGCAATCATAAAAGGGTCCTTAGCCACTCCATAAAACACCAGCCACAGCTACACATAGTAACACTGTATCCAGTGCCTCTACTGCTACACCCTTAAGGTAAACCAGCACACAGCCAAATTTCCTGGTCATTAGTGATTCTATAGTGAGGCACACCAATGTCCTCCTCACCAGACTGAGTAAGGAGAGAGGTATGGTTAGCTGCCTTTGCAGGGCTAGAATCTGTCAAGTCACACAGGCACTCAGGTCATTGAACACAGGTACCAGTATGATTCTGTCATAACCCATGTTGGTGTTAATGACCTGATGTACCTCCCTTGACTATATGAAGTGAGACATGATCATACTCACTGATTATGTGTCTCAGGCAGGTAGGTGCCTAGCATTGAGCAGCATACCACCTTCTCCAAGAATGATGACACATTATCAACAGAAAATGATTGATTTTAACAAGTGGCTTAGCTTCTGGTGTCAGTCCGGGGGTGTACATAATTTGACAGCCTGGGAGGACATGGTTGACAGACCACACTGCTTTGCCAGGGATGGTCTGCACTTATGTCTTCTAGGTTTTGAATACTGGCAAAGACCCTTTCCAACCCCATAGTGCCTTTTTTAGGCAATGCCAAATTGATAAACCTCCGGACTTAATTGAACCTACAAAGGAATATCTGAAGGTGGTACAGCTAAATGCTAGAAGACTTAACAAGAAACTCTACTCCCTGCAAGCCTTCCTCTCCTTGGAGAGTGTAGACATCTGTGTAGCAACAGAGACATGGTTTAAAGTCACAGAGAGTACCCCAGCAATGCAAAGGTATAATGCCTTTCACACCTTTAGACCAGTTATTGCACAAGAGTGAACTAAAGGTGGAGGAGTCTCAGTTGATATTAAAACCAACTTCACATCCAGACTAGTTAATGCGTATGACCCACTGGAACTCATACATGTGCAACTCACCATAAACAGGGCCTCATACCATATCCTTGCAAACTATAGGTCCCCCTCCATGTCCCAGAAAACCCATACTACCTACTCAATATACTATAGTCTCTCATTGTTTAATCCAATACATTATTCATGGGGATCTCAAATATCCCTCTATAGATTGGGAATTCTACACCACTTCTTATGCACAAGCCCAGCCATTCCTAAACTTCATTAATACCAACATCCTGGAACAGCTGGTCCATTCTTCTACGAGGGGTACAATCATCCTTGACCTTGTACTCATAATCATGGGAAAGTGGTGTTCCTTGCACAATGTAATGTCTTCGCTCATCAGAACTTGAAATACAGCAGCACGCTATTAACAAAATCAGTATCCAAAACAGCAAAAAAACTATGGCAGCACCAGGAAATAATGTTCGTAAGCTGTGGAAGAAAGGAAAGGAATGGTAAAGTGTTTCAATTGTAATTATTGTCAATATTTATACATCGATAGTCATGAAATTACACTTGGTAAAACTTTAGTAGAAGTCCCAGGTAGATTTACATGCAGATCTAAAAATGTTGTTTATGTATTAATATGTGTAGAATGTAGCTCCTTTTATGTAGGTAAAACTAAAAGGGAATTGTATAGGAGAATCTATGAACACCAGTATGCTATTGGCAAGGGTTATGTAAAAAATGCTATGGGTAAGCATTATGTGGAAAATAGATGCAAAATCAACTTTAAGTGTTTAGTAATAGATTCAGTGCATCCTAATGTCAAAAGTATTAATGTAGAAGAAGAATTAGGGTGGTTGGAATACTGCTGGCAGGTTAGATTAAATGCATGTTTTCCCCCAGGACTTAATAACAGAGAAGAATTCATCATGTATTTAAAAAAGGAAGGGACTGAAGCATTAGGGATTTTAGTTAGAGGTATCTGTCAGCATTAGGATGACTGTTGTTTTAAGAACTGCTAATTCAGCTTTTAATGATTAATTGCCAATTATGTTTAATTTACTGCTATTTTAGTATTTAAATAGGTTTGTTTATGTGTATGCCATTAGTCTGAAGAAGTCTCCATTGTAGGAGACGAAAGCGCTCACTTTTGGCTTGCATTTTATGTGGAATACTGTCTTGAACTTGTGGATTAAATCTCGAACGTTATTTCCTGGTGCTGCCATCGTTTTTTTGCTATCTTCGCTCATCAGATTTGACCATAAGGCAGTACTGCTTGGAGTAAAAATTAAATCCTGGGATCCAGTCAAACCAAGAACCTTTAGGAACTATTGCAAGGCTAACCTAACTCTATTAAGTGACACCTTGGCTAAATTCCAAGCACCCCCAAACTTAGTGAATACCATAGCATATGCTGAGCTATTTACAAAACCTCTTTACAGCCATATTGATAGTGTATAGAGTGAGCTGTATCCACTCATATTAAAAATAAGACAAAATCAAAAGACGAGCCACCCTAATGGAATCACAATATCAATCAGTTATACAACAAAATAAAAAGTAATCTTGGACAAGCTTAGGAGGAACAAAGCCCATGACCCATCTAAACAGGCATCTAAGAGGGTTAATTAATAGTTCAAAGAGTATAATTGAAGAAAAAATTGCTTATTAGTCAAAGGACAACCACAAAGCTTTCTACATATATGTCTGTAACCTCAGAGAAAATACACAACAATGCACAGGGCTTATTGTAAATGGCATTACCCACACTGAACCAGTGGCCATTGCCAAACTTTTGGCTGACAGGTTCAGCTCAAATTTCTCCCTTCACTCCCCCAATATTCCAAAGCAAATACTGCATACCACAATCCCCCAACCATTACCAGGGAACAGGTCATCAATGCATTTTCCAAGGCCAAAACACTGCATTATTGGGCCCTGATAACATGCCAGGATGCTTAATAAATAGCATGAAATATAATCTTTCTGGTCCACTTGAATCACTTTTCAAGTGGAGCCTACAGTCAGGTTTTGCCTCAAGGAATAGAAGATGGCTACAGTCATTCCCCTGCACAAAGAAGGTCCAACCAGTGAAGTGGGTAACTACAGGTCCATAAGTCTGACCAGCCTCATATGTAAGGCCATGGAAAGAATCATCATGGACATAATAAATGAGGGCATAGGTAACCTGCAAATGTAGGATCCATGACAGTTCGGCTTTGTTAATGGAAGGTCATGCCTATTAAATCTGGTGGTCAGCAAAGAAATGGATGAAGGCAAGACTGTGTACACAGCTTACCTTGACCTGGCCAAGGCTTTTGATACAATACCCTACTCAGGTATTATAGACAAGCTCACTAATTTGGGCTTAAAACCTTTTATCACCCACTGGATAGCCACTGATAAGATTCAGGAGGTCAAAATATGTGAGGCCATCTTTACCAAGAGGCCAGTCACTAGTGGAGTCCCTTGGGGCTCAGAACTGGGCCTGCTCCTTTTTGGCATCTATTTCTCTGAAATGGAAGCAAATGCTGAAGGTTTGTGGATGATTAAGTTTGCAGATGATTGCAAGCTGGGGGTTATCATCGACTCCCCTGCAGACACTAGCATTCTTCAAGAAGGCCTATCTCTGACTAACAAATAGTGCCAAAGCCATGGTCTTAAACTTTATGCAAAGAAATGCATAATTGTATCCTTTGAGAAGTTAACCATCCTGGCTAATTTCCATGTTGATAATACACCCCTCAGAGTCAGCCAAGTGGTCAGGAATTTGGGTATGCATGCAGACAGTAGCCTTACCTTCAGTCACCACGTTTGGCATGTACCTGATGTGGCATATACAGCAACTAGAGTGTCCTCCGAGGTTCCTTACAAAAAGAATACAAGGCATAACAAACCTGCCTTATGCAGAGCATCTTAAAGCCCTTTCCCCTCTACTCAGTCTCCTACAGATTGCTGAGAGGTGATCTATGTCTGACTTACAAGGCATCCAGGAAACCCACACTTATGAATCTCCTGCATATTCATGAGTCAAACAGTACCAGAAATACAAGGCTAGGGACCTGAATTTTGTCTCTGACTTAAACAGAACATGCTAGAGAGACAGATATGTGTCCCAGAGACTGCCCCTCCTATGGAACAGGCTTCCCATCCATGTGAAGCTGAGTTCATCTATTACTTAATGTAAGCACAACCTAGACCAGTGGACAGGGAATAGGGAGTTTAAACCAGGCCTGGCACCCATGTCCCCTATGGACAGAGGTTGCTTATAAATGCCTGACCCTCAATGTACCATTTAATATAGGACATCATTATTCTTTTGGGAAAAAATTTCTAGACTTAGAAAGGTTGCCCAGATTGTTAGCCTAGTAAAATTCTAGAAAACTATGAATCTATAAAACAGTACCCTTACATAGTTTGCTGGCTTGATAATTGGCTGGACCTTTTCCCATTACTATAACTCTGATTTACAACATGCACGCTGACCAATCAGCGTGCATGTTTTTGAATATTTAATGGGGGCTCGTTGTATAATGAAGATTTACCTACTGTTGTTGTGGTTTAATCATGAGAGTGAAGCCAGAATGATTAAATAAAGCTAACCATGGGTATATCTTCAATATACCACACCGTGGAGTTGGTTATTGCTATCATACAATGTCATTATTTAAGAAACAAAAATTGCTTACTTTTCTTAGATAACATTTTTGTATAATGGCCCTGTGGTGTTCTTCTGCTTCTGATGCATATCCTGTTGCTTTTTTTGATGTACTGTGCACGCGTATGGGACTTGCATTCCCACGCTTCCTACCCAGTACATCAGTGCTTTGGAAAGGAAGCAACAGAGAAAGGAAGGTCTCTGCTGTTCCCTTTAAAAAAAAAGGTTTCAGACACTTTAGGGGTAGAAGAGAGAAAGAATGGAGGAAATACAAAGAAAATCAGGTACGTTTCTTTAGTTTTGAATCACATACCTGATTTTTCTATTATTTTCTCCATCCTGTCTCTCTCGTATGTCCGGACTGTCTGGATTTCTAATTTTATTTATTTTTGTTTAAAAAAATTAAAAGTTACAGTATATACTAATGGAAGAAAGTCTGGGTGACCTGACCTTTTCCAACTGGTATATGCTCGGATTTACAATGGGTACACTGGTTGGGCTGACCAATGAGCATGGTACCTTTTGAATGCTAATGGCCACTCATTATATAATATTAAATAATCCAGAATTGGGGTCAGTAAAGGGTGCAAAGGGCATGTATAAGGAGCGTATTGGTGCTGAAGGACAGTGAATATGAGGAAATATTTGGACAACTGGGCTGTACTCTCTGTGTTACGGGTGCTTGAGAGGTGGTTTGATTCTTCTATATAAGGCTACTAAGGGTAACTTCACCTTAGAATGTACAGGACAGGAGAATATAAGTCATTCTTTGGATTTCAGGAACAGAGAGTGTAACATGGCTGATCTTTCAGGACATCTAAATTGTAATTTTCTTTACACGCAAATAAGAAATGGAATAGGTTGTCCTTGACAGTTTATTGTTTAATTAATTAATTACTTTGTTAGCAAGGTGGAAAGCTAGTCCAAAGACCATGACCTGGGTCCCAAGGCATTATAAACACAATTTCAGTTCGGAATCAAAACAAAACATTCAGTTAATTATGTTTATTATGGAAATATCAAGCACCCAGTTTATGCACAATATATGGGTAATACAAATGCCTAAAAGGTACATATTTTGTCACTGAAAGCAAGGTCACTTTTGCTGCACCATTTATCTTTACTGTATGAGGGGATTTGGTGCCAGTGACGTTAAGGACAATACCCCCAAGTTTGAAATCTCTGTACGTCTGATAAGCCAGACAATGGAGTCAGTTTTGATATCTGAATAAAAGATGTTAAAAGGAGTGACCCCAGGAGACAGCCTTGAGGCCCACCATTATAAGCCTGTGGCTGGTACAAAATAACATAGCTGTGGACTTTGATATGATGAGAATAAAGGTCTGCCTGTGATAGTGGTTGTACCTAATATTAAGTGATGGTTCTTCTGGAACATAAATGCAAATAATAACATGACATGTAGCTCAGGCAAGTCATGAAAAATATAATTAATAAATTAGGTGTAGACTGTTGTGTGTGGCAGTAGCATCAACTACATTTCTGGTGCCTCTGCAGTTGATTCATGGCCTCTCATGGAGATAATGAACCTTATTCACTAATTAGGTGGAGATCCTTCATCTGTGCCATGGCTAGCAGCTTCAATATCCTTTTGCCATTGAAGTACATAGTCAGGTGCTGTCATCAAGTACTCTGTCCTTCCATTCCTGCATACCATATCCAAGGAAGGCCACGGTATGCTGCCATAGGGTTTCCAGGAGAACAATTTTGATGTCTGTGAAATGATCATGCCAAAGAAAGCCACCACAGCCCAGCCATATTAAAAAGAGGCTTATAGTGACATCTAAAGACAAAAAGAATATAGAGTGAGATTTTGAATGCAGATCCTTAAGGACAATAATAACAACCATACAGAATATTACATTCATAAAGTAACAGGAAGTATTCTAAGAACTAAGCCAATATGAGAATGGAGCAAAGAGATTTTGCTAACAGGGATGACTACAAATAGGGGTACAGAAAATAGGCAAGAGGAGCTGGAATTTACTGGAGAAACCTGGCAAAGGAGCCAAGATATTGGGAGCAAATAAGCAGGAAAGGTAATGGAGTGGGATGAGCCCAAGATGGCACTTATTTTACAGGCTAGAGACTGCCTTCCCTACCTGGGCTTGATCTCACATTACAGTTAAAGAGAAAGGGATGGGGGAAATTTAAGTGAAAGACCTGCTCTGGTAGAGCATTTAGTTGAATCTAGAACAGAAGCAGCTGTTAAAAAAGGGATGACTAGTACAGCATATAAATGTGGCAGGACAGGTAGCTTACATACTTCTAAGGTGGGAGTTGCTGATTGAAGGCTTAGTGTCTGTTATTCTAAAAGTGTCTTAGTTCTGGTTTAAGCACTTGGGCTTCAGGCCAGTTATTTTATATTAAGAAGGTTTGTGGTCTGCACTTCTGCCCTTCTGAGCTGGGAATTTCTGGTTAAAGGCTTATTGTGCCTGCTTATTTGAACTGTTTCTTTCTGAAATTGGTGTGCCTTGTTTGCTGTAGCATACACTAGATTCAGACCTGCTGAATCTAGCTTTGTTTGTATAACTTGAGCACTAATCCAGGACATCTTTTTTTGGAGAAGGTTCCCCTGCACTCTAGTGGCAGGAGGGTGTAGCTAGTACTTGTCTGATTGAAGACTGTTGGAACAGGGATCATTTTTGAGCTTTTTTATTGGTTCATTTGTTAATTTGTTTAAATCTGTTTGCTCGTTTGCTACTGTTATATTTAAAAAAAAACTTCTAGCTTGTTTTCCTGCCTTTTCTGTTACTAGAGAAGTCAAGATACATATTTGCTGTTTTCAGGACTGTATTGTAGTTTCTGAGTTCTCCAGACCTTTCTGTGTTAGAGGGAAGCCTCTCAGCTTATCAGTGGGAGTGGTAAGCACTAGGTAGCCTATCTACCACAAGAGGAGTGGTTTCTAGCTCCCCTTCAACTTTCTGCTTTAAAAGCCCGTGTTTGCACCAGTTTGCACACCGTGCAGTGCCACTAAGCTAGGGTAAACTATTACCGGTGCCAATTTTTCCCTTGGATCTTGCTAGTTCTCTTCTCTCTTGCATTTAACTAGCTTATTCACCTGGCACTTCTGTAGCAATTATTGTAGCGCACATAAGTGCTAACAGCACTAAACGTCCTATAAGGAAACAGCTCCAGTACTTATTAATAATGACCATCCCTCCTGGCATGTCTAAAGGTCAGTTCCCCATGCTTTCTCCTATTAACCTGGTGAACTTGGGCATTCTGACGCAATGAAGCAACTGTCTCATGTACACAGACAACCCTCTCCTCTTACCTCCCAACACTCAGACTTGTGAGAGATGCACTTGTATATCCAAACTGGAAGACATGCACTCTCCAGCCAAGACCATAATAGCTAGTCAAGAGGAGAAGGTCAACACCTGCACCACACCACATGGAACACATAGCCCTCCAGAATACTTATCATCACAGTTCTCACATAAAAACACAAACCACACACCCACCTTCATGGAGGCTCTCAATAGAAATCTACCCAAACACTCAAACAGCAGAGAACTCCAAATCAGATACTCACTTGTCCACCACAACACAGCACAAATCACAAGACACATAGCTCACCTACACAGTGTGCCCCTCAACTTAAGCCACTAAAGCAAAACAGCTTGCCCAATACACTAATCACAGGTGACTCAATAGTGAGGCACACTGATGTCCCACTCACTAGGTTGAATAATGAGAAGGTAACAGTCAGCTGTCTGTTGGGTGCCAGAATCTGACACATAACACATGCACTCAGGTCACTCCACAACAAGTACAAGCATGACTCTGTCATTGTCCATGTGGGTGTGAATGACCTGAGACATACTTCCCTGGACTACATGAAAAGAGACATGGAGGAGCTCTCGGATTATGTGGCCCTGGCAGGTATGACCCTAGCCCTGAGCAGCATCCTACCGTCACCCAGAATGATACCGCAGTACAAGCAGAAAATGATTGACTTCAACAACTGGCTAAGTTTCTGGTGTCATTCTAAGGGGATCCAGTATCTGTCTGCTTGGGATGACAAGACTGACAGACATTGATGCTTTGCCAGAGATGGCCTGCATCTGTCACCCCTAGGTTTCCGGATACTGGCTAAGGCTCTTGCCACTCTAGAATATGGAAATCAAAGTCTACACCAACTGTATTTGAGGTATTGAATATTATAAAACAGGAAAAGGAACTGGAAGAGGGATCTTTAGAAAAGGGAAGGAGCAAATTACATAGAAGTAATGGAAATTGTGGGAACAATACATGCATAATAATTTTCAGGAGGAGGAGGGAGGTTTAAGGGAAGGCAGTAATTCAGCAATTTTTTATAATGTTGGACTGATGATAGTCTCAAAGAAAATATATGTGATATATATTGTATTTAAATGGAAAAGTGTTAAAAAGGTTTGTTTTCTTTTCTGTTAATGTATGTTTGACTATGTCTTAAGTGATAATTTAATAAGTGTTTAAAAAAGAAGGATATCTCACATATATAACTTAAACTCTTATCTGTACTATAATTATAACATCAGTTTTACACTGTGCCTGAATTGTTGCTTGTATGTTAACAGTGACTCATTTACAGTTAATGACATTTATATGCAAACTATATGCATTACATACTGATATGTGTAGTAATGATACACACCTATGTATACAGCCCATACAATACATCCATTACACTCCTTACAGCTATCTGTGATACGTTCACACTTCTGAAATGTGTACCATATATTTTCTGCTATTTAGAAAGCAATACTGCATGCACCTGATGATCCCAGGAAGTTTTTTCTTTCCTTAAATCATATATTACAAACCTATAATAGGTTCACAAGAGTAATTTATTACCTGCTGCATCAGCATTTATATGTATCACAATGCATTGCATTCCTCATGAGTTACATTTGTTCTGAATGTTATAAAATTTTATTATTTTTGTTAGGAACAATCATACTATTTCACATAATGATATGTGCAATAATCTTGTGAACTAAAAAAACACTTCTAAGTTCACTGTAGATAGCCTGTGGAGTTAAGTAATGATTCAAATGTATGTCACTGTGACACATAAGATATGAAGTGTTTTTTTACCCATGATGGTATGTTTTTCCTTCATTAGACACAGCTAAAGACAAGAAAGGATGACAACTCTACCGAGAACACCCATGATGTTAACTGCAACATGGCATGTGGGTGAATTTTACATTTCTTTGGGTTTAACATGAAACATTAATAATGTTTTCCTTTATCAGGAGAATAATATTCATCATTTTATGCAAGTGAAGGGAGCCTTTTTGATGCATATAAGTATGGGAGTCTCTGGCACGTTAATGGCAGACAGGGATCCAGTATACTTGGGTTCAGGTGCAACATCCCTGTAATGATTTTCAACAGAAGTGATGTAAGGATTTATGTCAGTAGAGGCAGCAGGTTGTGAATGATTCAATAGGCTTTAGGAAGTTTTATATTGTAGTTAGTCATGGTTTTAGTACTTAACTGCAATATGTGACCTGCTGCTTGGTATGAACATGCTATATTCACTATGCTTAGTTTTACATGTGCCTTTCTATACATTATGATTTTTAAGTGCTCATTTTAAGACTGGTGATATGTTGAGTTTACTGTGTGATCCTGCAGGTACGGTTTGGATGACATATCTGTATGAAATATGTTTCTGTAGTCCTGCTGCTAAGTATTGTTTGGGTGTACATGTAGCTAACCCAGGACACCTGGTATGGGGATATATTAAGCAGTTATCTTTTTTTTAAGTGTATTCTTACACTTTTCATACATCTGTGTTTTACTTGATTTAATTTCATGAAAAACTCCTGATATTAAAGCTGCGAGTGTTTTGAAAACAAAACAAAACAAAGTTTATGACTTTTTTTATATTTTTGTTTGACTGTCAGCTCAGTTTTTCCTTATGAGCACATCACAAAATGATGTCAAGTTAGGTACTGGCAATGATTTATATTCACTGCCAAATCATTCTGAGCAATCAAAAACAACACAATTCTTTAGATGAGCAGCTCCATACTTACATTATAGTTTCTTTACTGCTTCATCACATCGGTTAGTTTTGTATGCAGGGTATATTCCATCTGTGAAACATGGCTTACAAATTGTCTTGCTGAGATTTAAGACTCCCCTGTTGCTGTACTTAGCATGGAAAAATAGTAGCTTAAATGCTAATGTAGGTAGTGAGGCATTGTGGGTACATTCTCTAATGGTGTCAGTTATCAGCTTGAAGAAAGTTTTGAAGGGGCATTATTTATCAAAACCATTAAGTGCAGACATAGCATACTTCTTGCAATCAAACACACTGAAATATTGATATGATATATAACAAGTAAATGACTCCCATCACTAAGAGCTGGTTATTTATATTTGTTATGGAATGTGTGATAATACACTATAAATAAAGTACTTTTCTGCACAGTTGTTAGTATCCACAACAACTTCTGGTGTCCATTATAAATGAATGCATGATTCTTATGGTCATGCTTTACATACCAATTGTATATAAATGGCATATTTTTTTTTCAAAATGATTTTATTAAAATATTTTAAATGAAATAACAATAACATATATTATATAATCATACCATCTTTGAACAGGTAGTGTATCATAATTCACATATATGAAATAGCTTACTACTATTAAATATTAGACCACACAACTTAAAAAAATACTAAAACTAAAATAAACTATATTCAGTACACAGAAGGTGTTTCATCTGTTACTAAGAGTAATCCAAACTATGAGTGTAACAAAGCATTGTCTTACATCACAAAGTGCAGTGCGTAGATCTGTGTTTAATTTTCTGTCGATGACGTGAATTTCATATTTATGTACAATACTGGTTGAATTTAACAAATGAGAGAAGAATGTTGAAATATTTTTTTTCCCAATTTGTTATGATGACTTTCCTTGTATCATGTGTAATCCATTAAATATAACAGGTAATTAGCATATTTTGCTAATTCTGACTCACTCGGGCTCACTTCACTACCCTACCCCAATTACTGCCTACCTCACTTCCTCTACATTTATAATACCTAACTCCCCCCATAGAACCATCCAGTAATCTTCACTCCCAATACCCCATGATTCTATTTCCTCTACACTTTCCCCTTACTGTATTACTTCAATTTCTCCTTTCCTTGTATTGTCTCCCTTACATAACTCAAGAAATTCACTTTATTATATTATCAAAGTGTCTTCTACTTTCTCCCCCAAAGAAGTAATGTTTCTCCATATATTGCTTCAACTTCCTGTATGACAACATTCCTAAGTACTATGTCAGCCAGTAACCTAATGTCTACATCAATTCTTCCACTGCTATCCAAATAAACACATTTTTCTACTCAATCAAATATGCTGCTAATGAACTTGTCATCATGCCTGCACCTGCTGCTCAGTTTTCTCACATCTTACCACAACCCAATACGAACAAATATTTCTCCAACTCTATCCCGACCAGCCAGTCAAACTCCTTTCCTGAACACGCTGCTTTTGTACTATTTCTATTCAAATATACACACCACTGTCATGCCAAATAGAGACAAGATAATTACCACTAAAAAAAAAAAAAAAAAAAATAAACTATTTGCAAGGATAACTTCCCAAAAACAAACATAAACCTTATTACTTTATACTCAATTCCTCTTAGGAGGTAACATTCACTCTAACCTTGACCATACCTCCAACAAAGCAGAGATATTCCCTCTGACCACCCTGTCTTAACTTCACTCACGTCAACCTCCCTTAGCAATCTAACATTCATCACTGTACATTTCAGATGCATAAAAAATAAAATCACTGAAATCCACACTTAGATATCCCGTGATAACCCTAACATACTAGAGGTAACTGAAATGTGGCTAAAACCAAGCATAAGTGATTCTGAATTAACACCACCCCCAGCTATAATATAATTTGCAAGTCCCTCTTAAATATGAAAGGATGTGGCGTTACATTATTATTTAATGATAACTACCAGATCATTCTATATAATAAACCTGTACCAAACTTCAACAAAGCAGAACTCCTTACTGCTTTTTTGAAACTAGATAACCACAAACAAATATGTATTATTGCCTTTATATCCTTCCTGGTCACAACATAGCTACACTGAAGAAATCCAATATTGGATAGCTACACATATTCCACAAGAAATAATAATGCTAGGGGAAGTCAGTATTAACTGGCTGGACTGTACACATAGCTGTCTTAAATCTAGCATAAATCTACATGGCTTTAAGCAACTTATAAAAGCCTCACATACCATATTATAACCACAAGCACATTACTTGATTGGATCCTAGTATCTGACCCTAGTACATTCATCTGTTCAGGTAGTATACCAGAGTCTCTTGATGGTTGCCTCCTATCCTATGCAAAGATACTTCCCACACACCCACCCAAACAGTAAGTCTACAAAGCAATCCACAACATATTTAACTTTAACCAAGAAACCTTTAGTGCTACCTTTTCATTGATCAGTTGCAATATTCTAAAAATCCTCCAGTGGACGATGCCAGAAGTAAATTTAACACATTTCCCCCAACATCCTAAATAACCTTACATCCACTAGAAAGAGGAGAATAAAACAAACAATGTAACTTGACTGTCCAAAAATAGTAGAATACTAATGCAAGTCAGACACAAGGTTGCAAAGAATGGCAAGCACATAAAACCCCTCAAAATCTCCAACATTACAGAGAGCTCCACAACTAGGCACAAACATGTATACACAAAAAACATATTACAACAATATTCAAAATAATAGCATAGAAAATTGGGTCAGCTATTAAAGAAATATTGCATCCTGCCAAAAAAATATAGTTCCAACCCCTCGCCAAACAATATACCACCAGAAACTGCTATAAAATCCCACTCTGATTTTATGGACAGTATAGAACTTCATTACTGAAGACTCCCACACCTTCATTTCTATGACTGCCCAAGAGCTACAATCTAGTGCCTTTATATTCACCTTAAAGCCTGTCCCTACAACCTATATAAAACATCTCTTAAGTAAACTCAAACTATGCTCCACCTCTGCTAATAACCTACTAAGTGACTACTTTAAACTGGTAGCTATTAGCATTTCTTCTCCAGTTTATATCCTTATAAATAGGTCCATTCAGCATTCCATGCCCCTTCCATCTGGAAAAATATCACATCATCCTTATTCACAAAGGTTGTGCTTCAATAGATATTGCAAACTTGACATTCATGGCAATCTTATCCCCCTCTTCAAAATATTACAGAAATGCATTCAAAAGCAACTGCTAAATATGCTATTCAGGAAAAACTCCTAACACCCATATGACACAGTTGACATCCATCTTATAGTAGCAATACTGGATGTCTAGCCATCACAGATACCATCAACATAGCCAGGGACATCAGCAAACTAGTACCGTCCTTATTCCATGACATATCCAAGGCCTATGATACAGTTTGTCATAGCAATCTTCTACTTTAGATGTTTCCACTATGATTATCACCATCTACCCTCCAATGGTTCAAAAGCTACTTGACTGATATCAGTCAGTGAAATGGCAATCCATACTCTTTCCCCTGCCACCCATTTACCACTGGTGTTCCAAAAAATGATTCATTTTCTTCCCCAGATCACTCTCTCATAAAAAACAACTTTAAAATTCTCTCTGTAAATGACACTGTGAGGATGTGAGGTAGTGCCAGTTGTGCTAGAGGGAGTAGGTCAATGCATGTGCAACATATGGCAGCATAACTAGCTGAGGTTTTGTAAAGAATTATATGTCATTTGGATATCAAACTGATTTGTACAAATGCTTGTGTTAAAAATGTATCAACATTGTGTCCTACTGCACAGAAAAGAAATATACATATATGTCAGATTGTATTGTTGTAACTGATTAAATGTATATATTTTAACAAAGCATACTGGAAGGAAAGTGGTTAAACTCAGCCCAGCTAACCTTAATAAAAATAGTCTGAAATTAAATGACTTGGTTTAGGTCATAAAGTTTCTATCTCACAGGTTTGAATGCAGTCAAAGACGCAATGTCTGCAAAAACCCTTACTGCAGGAAGGATGGAAATGTTGGAATTGTTTTATAACTTCCGGATGCTGTATTAAGCCTTAGAAAAGTTCTGTGTATGTATTGTGACACATCTGTGCCAGATCCTGGCTCAATTTCTAGTGATGGGGTAGTGTGAGAACCACAGAGTCAGGTGACCAGACGTGATGTCATTCTGTAACCAGCACTGAAATTACATTTAGATACTAGTGAGAGATGTGTCAGTAGCACTCAGCACTCTGTCTTGGACCTGACAACAAAGACATTCATCCACTTCATCTTGCCAAATAGTAAATCTTTGGTCAGTTAGGAAAATGTAGTGATATTAGCTAAATGTTTTTTCTGCATCTGTCTTAGACTTTCCATCTATGTTGTTCTTTATATTTTCTGTTATTGAACCTCTGATGTTCATTGTAAATAGATATTCAGTATTTTCATGTTTTTATATCGTTCATTATTAAATATATATACACCTTTCATCATGGCTAGTCTTTTAGAAAATATTTTAACTATTTGAGAATACTTGCATTTATTTAGTGGCACTGTGGGTCCACAATCCTGAAAGTCTGTCTGTTTGGTTGAACATTACCATTTGCATAAGTATTAATTTTACAAAGAGCAATTGGGTACCCTGCTAAGAGCCTTAGAGTAGCTGGCTTTGGGTGTTCTAGTGGCAGTGTATCTACCTTGTAGTCTGGGTGGAAGTGGCAAAGCAGGTAAGCTATGCCAGCCTTTCCCAGGAGTGTATATGTGTGTGTGTGTGTGTGTGTGTGTGTGTGTGTGTGTGTGTGTGTGTGTGTGTGCGTGCGTGCGTGTGTGTGTGTGTGTGTGTGTGTGTGTGTGTGTGCATGCGTATGTGAAAATCAAATCTCAAAGAGAGTGTGTATGTGACTGTGTGTCATGTGCTTTGAACAGAGACGTTGAGAGCACTGATTTTACAGAGAGGGTGGTGGAGGACTTGGCTTGAAACACCTGGCTAAGGACTCAACTCTATAGCTGTGTCAGTTGGGAGCCTTATTTGGGGTCTGGAGAGAAAGCCCAGCTCCAGGACTGGAGTGAGCATTCCCAGTGTGTTCTTAAGGGGAATTGTACTTGGTGCAGAGGGCTGCATCTGAAAATATTTCATATGTCTGTTTTTGTTTCTCAGTGAACACTCCCCACAGATGTCAGTGGTGAGGATTGAGGCTCCTAGACCACTGGCCCAGAGGAGGGACATCACAGACACTATTATCAAAGTCACCTCTCACACCAGTGTTGAGAAAGTTGTATCCTAGTAGCTGGACTACTAGACAGGTAATGTATTCTACGTCCCATTAAAGACATGCTGAATAGTATCTAATATTTGTGGCAAACTATCATTTTAATTAAGTTCTTTCTGTCCTAAAATGTGAAGAATAACTTATTCTAGTTTGGGTGTTTTCTTTAATGCTTTTGATAATATTATTGTAATTAATAAATGAGATATCATTCAAATTTTCTGACAAAATAATGCTTAAACATTGAAATGTTTTCCCATTTCCATTAGTATTATAGTTTTCTGTTTTGGATTGGTTTAAATGTTGATTTATTATTTTTGTATTTGTATTCCTTTATTAAAATTTAAGTCTAAATATTTCTTCAATGTTTCTTATTACTTCATTTAATCTATGTATAGAATTATTAATTTTAGTTGATGTTTATAATATATCATCTGCAAATAGCAAACTGAAATGGGGCATCTTTTTTGCTAGTTTTAAAAATGCATTAATTGTGAAACAAAAAACTCCAGTTGTAACATATCGTAAAGAGTTGCCACATAATTTATTTATTAGCTTGATGAAAGACATTGGAAATATGAATACTTCTAAAACCTTAAATAGACATTTCCAGACTAAAATGTGCAAGTCATTTTCTGTGTTCATGCTATCGATTAATACATTTATTATTTGTTGTATGATAATAGTTATTAAATTTGATATAGTCTTAAGTTTGCCTTCTAATTATAAAACCTGTTGGATCTTTATTTACAAGATACAATAGCACAGTTTCCATATTTCTGAATGGATTTCCTAAGTCACAAGCACTATAAATTCTATATTTTGTATATTGCTGCAAACAACTTATAATATGCCAGTAATCATTTAGGCTATGCATATACAATGTGAACCTCTTTTGGACTTCCAAGATGGCTGCTCAGTGGTCAACAGGTTAATTTCAGTTCTCCCAGTGTGAAAACTGAGAAATAAGAGGCAATAAAACTGCCGGTTAGGGTAAAATTCACTTACTAGCTAAGATGCCAGCAAAGAAAAAAATTGAAGAATCTGAAAGAAAATGAACCAGAAAAGGTGAAAATAAAACATTGGCTGGGAAGAAACATTCAGCTGTTCATTGAAAAGCAGTGAAGCTTCAGCACGGTATAAGATATGGCTTCCAGTAATTTAGAGAAAAAAAATCAAATGTACTCCGAGGTGATTTAAATAAATGAAACATTGAAAGATAATCCCCAGGATTCAGAAAGCTCAAAATTCCATGCAGGAACAGTGTAGCCGATCCTGCATGGAATATGGCCACTGAGCAATCCAGCAAACAACCGATCTGACGTGCACGAGCGTGCCTACACTGTTCCTGCACAGACAGGACTGCAGAATGCTAATCACCTCATTTGCTTGTGAAAACCATGCAAATGAATTGAATTAGTGATTCAGCAAGCAGGTGGGTATCTATGCAAGAACAGTGTTAGTTGCAGAAATGCATTTGGTTACTAACCAAATACATTTCTGCAAATAACAAAATGGAGGCATGCCAGCTCCAAAAAAAGCATGTATTATATAAAAATCTAAATTATTTGTTTTTTGGCCGATCTCGGCTGTTTAAGCATAGGGCAGCAGTGCGGAAACGAGATCATGCCGAAAATAAAAAAAAAAAAATGTGAAAACTCAATTTGAAGGGAAATCTGCATTTTGCCATTATAGTCTATGGAATGCAGAATCAAACAATACCAGGGAACAGTGGTTGTCAAGGGAAAAGGCTCTGTGTTAGTGCAGTAACTATGGACTAAGGCAGTGGGGTATGCAAATGAGGGGAACTTTACTGAATCACAAAAATCTTCTAAGAGCTAAACTGCATCTAACCATTTAGGTGCTAATGCATGATCGTGTAACTAGGAGAAGCAACAGACATGAAAAGGGGGTGTGTCAGGGATGTTGTAAGCAGATTGGAGCCATATGGTGCAGAGATAAGCTTAGATAGGCACAGATGTGTCTGAGGCTGTATTGACTTATGTAGAACAAACAAGCTAGTACAAATACTTTCACCCATTAAGGCTTCCTCAAGCAAAAGACTACATAAGGGTATCATTCTTACTTAAGTACAATTCCATTCACATCATGTAACACTAACTAGAAAATTTTAAAGATGCATATAGCATAAAGTATAACTTAACTAAATCATATAAATACTATTATAAGGGTCTATATTATAAGATCGACAGTTGAAAACATCAAACAACATATGGTCGACACCATATGGTCGATGTCTTCAAACGTCAACCTTATAAAAGACAATAAAAAAAAAAAAAAAAAAAAGAAAAAAGTATCCCTCACACCCCCGCTACTTAAATATACCAACCCCGAGACCGTACTACATTGCAGTAAATGGAAATCTCCCCTTACAGAGAGTTCCGTTTACACGCTTGAGATTCTGAGCGTTCGATATTCTCATGTTGGCAATGTCAGATTTGACATTGTCGGCATTCGAGAATATAATATATACCCTATTATAATGTATTCCTAATATCCTTTAAAACAGGTTTTAGACTAAAATTATCATTAAACCCTGGATGTTGGTATGCTTTAAAACATAGTATCCATTTATTTTCTTGTAACTGTGTAGTTAAGCATGTCTCCCCCATTAAGTTGTTTGTTGATATTTTGCAATATAAAAAAACTAAGTGCATGTGTAATATCTGCGTTCATAACGTGTTGATATAGTACATTCATTTCCAGTTTCCTTTTTATTTCTGAAAGATAATCACATATCCTGCCCTTCAGTTTTCTATTACTTTTACCTACATAGAATGCACTACATTTAGAGCACCTGGCCATATATATTATATTTATAGTATTACAGGTACCATGAGTTCTCAAAAAGAATTCTTTAGATGTAAATGGATGCATAAACGATGTCCCTGTAAAGATATATTTGCAAAATTGGCAATTATGGCACTTTTGAGTGCCATATTTATTAATTACATTACATTTATTATAATGCTGTTATTCTTTATAGCATAACTGATATTTCAAATTAGTTTGGTGCTTATATGCATAAGACAAATGTTTCAGGGATCGATCTTTAAACACAGGTATGTTCCTCAACATATGCCTTAAACCATAAAAAATTACTAGTAGAATGTAAATAGTCTATAATATCATAAACGTCCAGTAATGACCCATCCCAAATAAGAAAAATGTCATCCACAAAGCGTTTCTAGAATAAAATATTATTCCTATACTTATTAATTTCATGATTAAACACAAATTTCATTTCCCAATTATTAACAACCAAGTTTGCGTTACTATTAGCCATGGGCATACCCATGGCTACCCCTTTACATTGTTTATAAATGGCATCCTGAAACAAAAACACATTATTATTTAATATCAAATCTATAAGAGCACAAATAGCTTCCACTTCTGTCGAATTAAATATTGATAACGGTACAACAAAATCTCTTAAAGAGTCAATCCCTACATCATTGAGAATAGATGTAAAAAGACTATCTACATCCAGTGTAGCAAAGTAACAGCCAGAGATATCATGACTCCTCGACCATAAATAAAGTTGTTCTAAAAGATCAGATGTATCCTTCATAATAGTTGTAGAATGACTTAGAGCTTTCTTTAATTGTATTTCCACATATTTAGATAGGGGTTTAGCAATCCAACCAAATGCAGAAACAATAGGTCTTAAGGTGGGGGGGAGTGAGAGATTTATGCACCTATTAATACCATAAATAAATGGAGTTTTGGGATGTAAAACATGAAAATATTATAAAGCATCTAAATATATTTGACCATTTAAGTACATATATACAGAGGTCTTCGCATTAGAAATCATATCTTCTAATTCAGTAGAATTCAATATAACATAATCTTCTGTATTCAGTAATTCTAACATACCATTAATATAGTCGCATAAATTAAGAATTACTATGCCCCCACCCTTATCTCTTGGTTTTATTACTATGCTATCATTGGCTAAAAGTGATTTGATAGTATCACAATAAATAATCCAAAGTGGTTATCCACATGATTTTGTGACAAATTTAAGAATAGAAGTGGAACTGGGTAGAGCGACAAAATTTCAACCCATAAAAGGACAAAAAATAGTCATTGGGCTTAAAAATGAAAACAACATGGATGTGGATTCCGAAAGCAAATATGAGCGGGCTTTAATTATGGAATTCAACATGTCCAATATTAGATTTGGTGAAGTATTCCGTAAAGAATGGACTAAATTTTCAGATTTATCTGATCTAAGTAGTATTAACAATCTAACCCCTAAAATTGTATATAGGAATTCTAGGACCATTAAGGAAATTTTAGAGTCCAAAATTAAGGAAAATAAAATAAGTTATGGAATTGATGGACAAATAAGGATGGGTAGTTACAAGTGTGGCCATTGTAATCAATGTGAATACATGGCAAACTCTACAGAGATAAAGGTCCCTAGTAGAAACAAAATTATAAAAATTAATGGCTATTACAATTGTGAAACAAAGGGTGTTATATATATGGGAATTTGTAAAAAATGTAGCTCTTTCTATATAGGAAAGACTGAAAGAGTCTTGAGGAGGCGAATATATGAGCATTACTATGAAATTTCAAAGGCTAAGGACACTAATGCTTTATACAGGCACACAAAAGTTTGTAGGGATGCTAAATTTGAATTTTACGTTATTGAGCAGGTAAAAAAGGGATATTAGAGGTGGCTTATGGGAAGAGAGGGTTGGCTACAGAGAACTTTGGTGGCAAATATATTTGAATGCCACTAAAAAACCTGGGCTTAATGATGCCATCTCTATAACCCCAGTACTCAAACTAAAGGCTGCAGATATACAGTAAAGAAATATATCTTCTAATTGTAATTTTGAAGGAGTCCAATAGATGGTGCTATTTATTAAGCACTTTATGTAAAGTAAAACGAACATTATTTCTTCAAATCAATTGTTTAAATTCAAAGTATTCTTCAAATGGAACATTTTCAAAATGAGTAAAAGTATTTAATACTAGAAAATTAGGAGTTTTTAAATAAATCTGGTTTTAAATGTATTTATTTAATCTAGAAAGAAATGTATTGATTTTGGAAATATGTATGTTTTTATTTAAAAGTTTTTTAACAAGGATAGTGCAATGATTGGTTGGTTTTTGATGCACTCTGACTGATAGGTCAATTTGAAATATTTGCACATATAAAACTTTGATTAATTTACTGTTCTTAGTATCTGATGAAGTCATATTTGCTGAAGACGAAAACGCAATTGATCAAGAGCGTTTATTCTGTTTTTTATCCTGCTGGTTTGTCACTTGGAAAGTATTAAAGCATTTGGACCTTTGCTCATGTGTTCTTTGCTCAACGTTTGGCCATAGGAGAATTTTTTCTTGATTTGATAGTATCCCATTGTTCTCTATTTGAATAATGACTCCATTAGCCATGAAGTAATAGGTCATATATTTCATCTATGACCACTTCCTCAAATGCTGCTATTAATGGATTGTTAATAAGGACAAAAGTGCTTTTTCTATTTACAGCTGGCATATTTGAGTTAACAATATCAGACTGCTCTATACCATATCTTCTTCTTTTTTGGCTGTTCCTATTAGGGTTTGCCACAGTGGATCATCTGTTTCCATTTCTTCCTGTCCTCCGCATCTTGCTTTGTCACACCAACCACCTGCATGTCCTCTCTCACCGCATCCATAAACCTTATCTTAGGCCTTCCTCTTTTCCTCTTACCTGGTAGCTCCATCCTTAGCATCCTTTTCCCAATATACCCAGTATCCCACTTCAGCACATTTCCAAACCAACGCAATCTCGCCTCTCTGACTTTGTCTCCAAACCGTCCAACCTGAGTTGACCCTCTAATATACTGATTCCTAATCCTGTCCATCCTTGTCATACACAGTGCAAATCTTAACTTCTTTATCTCTGCCACTTCCAGCTCTGACTCTTGCCTTTTTGTCAATGCCACAGTCTCTAACCCATACAACATAGCTGGTCTCACTACCCTCTTGTAGACCATCCCTTTCACTCTTACTGGTACCCGTCTGTCACAAATCACTCCTGTCACTCTTCTCCACCCATTCCACCCTGCCTGTACTCTCTTCTTCACCTCTCTTCCACACTCACCATTACTCTGAACTGTTGATCCCAAGTACTTAAACTCATCCACATTTGCCAACTCTACTCCCTGCATCCTCACCATTCCTCTATCCTCCCTCTCATTCACACACATATATTCTGTCTTAGTCCTGCTGACCTTCATTCCTCTCCTCTCTAGAGCATATCTCCACCTCTCCATGGTCTCCTCACCGTGGTCCCTACTCTCACTAGAGATCACAATGTCATCTGCAAACATCATAGCCCATGGGGCCTCCTGTATGATCTTGCCTGTCAACCTGTCCATCACCATTGCAAATAAGAAAGGGCTCAGAGCTGATCCTTGATGTAATCCCACCTCCACCTTAAACACATATGCCACTCCCACTGCAGACTTCACCACTGTCACACTACCCTCGTACATATCCTGTACCACACTTACATACTTTTCTGCTACTCCTGACTTCCTCATACAATACCACAACTCCTCTCTAGGCACCCTATCATATGCTTTCTCCAAGACCACAAAGACACAATGCAACTCCTTCTGACCTTCTCTATATTTCTCCATCAACACTCTCAGAGCAAACATCGCATCTGTAGTGCTCTTTCCTGGCATGAAACCATACTGCTGATCACTAATCATCACCTACCTTCTTAACCTAGCTTCCACTACTCTTTCCCATAATTTCCAGCTGTGACTGATCAGTTTTATCCCTCTGCAGTTACTACAACTCTGTACATCACCCTTATTCTTAAAAGTAGGTACCAAAACACTTTTTCTCCACTCCTTAGGCATCCACTGACTTTCCAAGATTTCATTAAACAATCCAGCTTCATAAACATCACTCTATCCAACACTCTTTTCACACCCAAAACACTCTTGGCATACTGTTCCTTCAGGATAACCCCTACCCAATTTCTCCTCCCATTCACACCATGACAGAACAATTTGAACCCACCTCCTATACACCTGGCCTTACTCCACTTCCATATGGTCTCTTGCACACACAATATATCAACCTCCTTCTCTCCATCATATCAGCTAGCTCTCTCCCTATACCAGTCATACTGCCAACATTCAAAATTCCTACCCTCACTGCTACACTCGTAACCTTCCTCCTCTCTTTCAGCTTTCGGGCATGCCTTCCCCCTCTTCTTCTCCTTCGGCCAACAGTAGCCAAATTTCCACCAGAACCCTATACCATATATTAATTTTAAATTCAATGTCCTAACAAATAGTTTAAAACTCAAAAGTATATCCGAAATATCAGCTAACTGTTGAGGGATAAAGGTTAAACCTTTATCCAATAACTTTTTGTTAATTTTTAGTCAAAATGTATTAAGAAAGGTTGAAAACAGTACCATTTAAAGTTTTTTTCTGACTCTGTGTATTGATCTTGTAGTTCATACTCCTTACCCAACTGCGGCCTCAGCTGCTGTGATAGCTCCGTTTCTCCTTCGGTAAAGGGTAAGGTTCGTTGAGGAGAAGAGATGTGTCCAAATGATCTAAAGCTGAGATTACATTGGAATCCACAATAGTGGTAACTGGATTCATTAAACAACAAGAAGTTACTGCTGTATTTTCTACAACTGAAGCTGGAGTTACTGTTGATGAAGTCACCGTGCACTCAGCTGTTTGGAGCGTTTCTAGAGATTAAATTTGTGTAACACCTCCTTCATACGTTAAGCACTCTTGCTGATTGGTTACTCTTCCAGTAACCTCCGCTGCTTGCTGACGTTCCATGTATTCCTTATGTGGTATGCCCCCTTGCTGATCTAAATGCATTGAATACCTGGTAATGTTAAAAACATTACCGGATTTAAAGTCATTCATATCCCTTTTTATTTTCCTTCTTTAACATCCAAGCAAGTTTTTTTCATATGGAGTAATGCAATCTAATATATCAGCCAAAAGGGTGGAGTGACAATTCAGTTCTGCTTTATTGACAATGTCACTAAACTCATTAAGCAGCTCCTGTTTTTAGCTGTTGTTCCACTGGCGAAAAAAAATCATTCATTAACTGCATATATTCTAATGAGGCTTTTAAATGTATTTGTTGCCAACATTATAGTAGTATAGGGCATTTATCACAGTAGTTACGTTCATAGGTTTATAGGTGTGTACTAGGCTAATGGCCCTGGAGCCTTTACAAGCCTAGCCCATAGGCATCGTGCCACCCGACCTTAGTTCCCAGTCCCTCTGTCGAGTAGAGCCACCGGAATGATCCCCGAGGTGAATTTTCTATTTCCCATCCACTCATCAAGATTTATCTTGAAGAGGGCCAGTGAGGTGCTCTGTTTGACATGTATGGGAAGTCTGTTCCATAGCATGGGCAGTCTCTGGGTGATGAACCTGTCCCTCCAGCACGTTCTGTTGATTGTGGTAATGCGGTTGAGGTCTCTGGAGTGTGTGGTGTGGAGGGATTGGGATTTCTTTAGATGTAGCATTTTTAAAAGGGCTGGGTCAGATATGGCTTTGTAAGTCAAGCAGAGATCACCACTAAGTAGGAGATATGAGACAGAGAATAGTTGGAGTTTTTTGAGTCTGTCCATATAGGAAAAGTGTTTAAGGCCTAGGATCTTCTTTGTGAGGTACTTTTGTGGCCCCTCCAGTTGTTGCAGGTGTCTACTGAGGTACATGGCAAATGGGGCATTGTACTCAATGATTGGCCTAATGAGGGAAGAGTAGAGGGAGACAATTACTTCTTTCTTCCTGTATGCAAAACCCTTAGTAATGAGATGTGTCACAAAGAATGACTTTCTGACCACAGTGGCAATGTGGTGGTCAAAAGAGAGGTTGCTGTGAACCTGTGTTCCCAGGTCTCTTATAACACCTTCTGTGTTCAGTGGACAACCATATATGCGGTAATTCATGGGAACTGGGTTTTTCCCAAAGGGGATGAAGACACATTTTTTGGCATTGAGCTTAAGGCCATGGTTCTGACACCAGTCATTGGTTTCAGTGAGGCCTTTCTGTAGGATGTCAATGTCACTTGGGGAGTTGATAATAGCTCCCAACTTGCAATTGTCTGTGAACTTTGTCAGCCAGAGTCTCTTCATGTTGGCCTGGACTTCAAAGAAGTAGATACCAAACAGGAGGGAACCCAGGAACAAACCCTGTGGGACTCCACTCATGACTGGTCGGCAGTCTGACTTGGAGTCAGCTACTTTCACACTTTGGATTCGATCTGTGAGCCAGTTTTCAACCCACCTAGTGATATAGGGGTTGATGCCTAGCTTACTGAGTTTTTCTATGATTCCTGAGTGGGGATGGTATCAAAGGCCTTGGCCAGATAAAGGTAGGCTGTATGAACCAAATTGAAAATAAGCAGCCCCCTTGGTACAAACTTATGTTTAATATACATTTCAAAGGAGAGCCGTTGCCATTGCAGTCTCTTAGAAAACTGCATTTTAGACTGAAAATCATGCAGCTCCTTCTCATATGTTTCTGACATAGATATGTTATCCGAGGCCTGTGCCAAAAACTCTAAAGTCAATGAATTAGAAGTTACATCCAGCATGCTATTTAGATTTGCAGCTTTAAGTTGCAAATTACTTGTAGTAGGAATTTGAGACATTGTGTTCATGGGTTAAACCCAAAAGAAGACCAAAGCAGAAGAAACAAAAAGGGTTTTACCTTTCAGACAAAGCTGGTGTCACAAAAAATAAAAATCCAAAGGAAAAAATACAAATAGTAACACCAGCACCACGATGCACAGTAAAAATTTCTTATTTATTAAACAAACGCTAGTACAAATACTTTCACCCGTTAAGGCTGCCTCAGGCAAATGACTACATTTGGGTATCATTCTTACTTAAGTACAATTCCATTAACATAATGTGACACTAACTTGAAAATTTTAAAGATACATATAGCATAAAGTATAACTTAACTAAATCATATAAATACTATTATAATTTATTCCTAATATCCTTTAAAACAGATTTTAGACTAAAATTATTATTCAACTCTGGATGTTGGTATGCATTAAAATGTAGTATCCATTTATTTTCTTGTAACTCTGTGTAGTTAAATATGTCTCCCCCTCTAACTTGTTTGTTGATATTTTGCAATATAAAAAAATAAATGTATGTATAATATCTGTGTTCATAATGTGTTGATATATTGCATTCATTTCCAGTTTCCTTTTTATTTCTGAAAGATGTTCACATATCTTGTCCTTCAGTTTTCTATTACATTTACCAATATATAATGCACTACATTTAGAGCACCTAGCCATATATATTATATTTATAGTATTACAGGTACCATGAGTTCTCAAAAATATTTTCTTAGATGTAACTGGATGCATAAAAGATGTCCCTGTAAAGACATATTTACAAAATTGGCAATTATGGCACTTTTGAGTGCCATATTTATTAATTACACTACATTTATTATAATGCTGTTGTTCTTTATAGCATAACTGATATTTCTTGGTTGGGAGGGTGGCCTAATGGTTAAGGGGTTTGCCTAACAAACACAAGGTGCAGGGTTTGAGTCTCACAAGGGATAATTGGCTAGGCTTAAAATGCCTCTCAAGGGCAGTTAGTCTAGTACTAATCTATGAACCTAAAATCTATGAACCTAGTTTGGTGCTTATATGCATAAAACAAGTGTTCCAAGGATCGATCTTTAAACACAGGTATGTATCTCAACATATGCCAATGTTTTTTTTATTATATAATGTATCTTTTTTGTGTTCATATCATATGATAAAATACATCTAAAGGTGTTCTTGTTATTATTGATATTATTTTTATTTTTATTATATTCATGTATATGGCCATCTGAAAAAACTGGATATACACTTTAATTAATCTCCTGTTTAATTTCTGTAGATAGTTTTATAACAGTATTTTCCAAATATCTTCTGTTAGTAAAATCTTTACTCATAGCTTGCATTTGTATATTCATTTAATCTATATCTGTATTTAACCAAATGACTCAGATTGATTTTTGACAATATTCTCAAAGATATGGGGGGGGTGCATACTACCCTTATATGGATAAGTATTTTTCTTAACAGATTTCTTAAATAAAGTTGTCCCTATAGTACCATCCATTTTTTAAAAAAGTTTAATATCAAGAAATTCTATATACTTATAATGAATACTGTACTTAAACTGTAAAAAATACTAGTAGAATGTAAATTGTCTATAGAATCATAAAAGTCCAGTAATGACCCATCCCAAATAAGGAAAAGGTCATCCACAAAGCATTTGTAGAATAAAATATTATTCCTTTACTTATTAATTTCATAATTAAATACAAATTTAATTTCCCAGTTATTAACAACCAAGTTTGCGTAACTATTAACCATGGGCGTACCCATGGCTACCCCTTTACATCGTTATATATAGCATCCTGAAACAAAAACACATTATTATTTAATAGCAAATCTATGAGTATAAATAGCTTCAACGTCTGTAGCATTAAATATTGATAACGGTACAACAGAATCTCTTAAAAAGTCAATCCCTATATCATTGTGAATAGATGTAAACAGACTAGTTACATCCAGTGTGGCAAAGTAACAGCCAGAGATATTAGGACATTGAATTTAAAATTAATATATGGTATAGAGCAGTCTGATATTGTTAACTTGAATATGCCAATTGTAAGTAGAAAGAACACTTTTGTCCCTATTAACAATCCATTAATAGCAGCATTTGAAGAAGTGGTCATACATGAAATATATGACCTATTACTTCATGGCAAATGTAGTCGTTATTCAAATAGAGAACAACGGGATGCTATCAAACTACTTTTAGCCAATGATAGTATAGTAATAAAACCTGCAGATAAGGGTGGGGGCATAGTAATTCTTAATTTATGTGACTATATTAATGGTATGTTAGAATTACTGAATACGGAAGATTACGTTATATTGAAGTCTACTGAATTAGAAAATGTTATTTCTAATGTAAAGACCCATGTGTATGATATGCACTTAAATGGTCAAATATCTTTAGAAGTTTTACAACATTTCATGTTTTACATACCAAAACTCCATTTATTTATGGTATTCCCAAGATACATAAATCTCTCACTCCCCCCCCTTTAAGACCTATTGTTTCTGCATTTGGTTGGGTTACTGAACCCCTATCTAAATAAGTGGAACTACAAATAAATAAGGCTGTAAGTCATTCTACAACTATTGTGAAGGATACATCTGATTTTTTAGAACAACTTTATTTATGGTCGAGTTGCCATGATATCTCTGGCTGTTACTTTGCACACTGGATGTAGACAGTCTGTTTACATCTATTCACAATGATATAGGGATTGACTTTTTAAGAGATTTTGTTGTACCATTATCAATATTTAATTCTACACATGTGGAAGCTATTTGTGCTCTTATAGATTTGATATTAAATAATAATGTGTTTTTTTACAGGATGCTATATATAAACAATGTAAAGGGGTAGCCATGGGTATGCTCATGGCTAATAGTTACACAAACTTGGTTGTTAATAACTGGGAAAAGAAATTTGTGTTTAATCATGAAATTAATAAGTATAAGAATAATATTTTTTCTACAAACGCTTTGTTGACAACCTTTTCCTTATTTGGGTGGGTTATTACTGGACTTTTAAGATTTTATAGACTATTTACATTCTACTAGTATTTTTTTTACAGTTTAAGTACAGTATTAATTATAAGCATATAGAATTTCTTGATAGTAAACTTTAAAAAAAAATGGATAGTACTATAGGGGCAACTTTATTTAAGAAACCTGTTAAGAAAAATACTTATCTATATAAGGGTAGTATGCACACCCCACATAGCTTTAAAAATATTGCTAAAAATCAATCTAAGCGAGTCATTCAGTTAAATACAGCTGTAGATGAAATGAATTTACAAATGGAAGCTATGACTAAAGATTTTAGTAATAGAGGATATTTGGAAAGTACTGTTATAAAATTAACTACAGAAATGAAACAGGAGATTAATAAAAGTGTATATCCAATTTTTTCAGATGGCCATATAAATGAATATAATAAGAATAAAAATAATATCAATAATAACAAGAACACCTTTAGATGTATTTTACCATATGATATGAGCACAAACAAGGTACACTATATAATAAAAAAAACATTGGCATATGTTGAGACACATTCCTGTGTTTAAAGATCGATCCCTGGAACACTTGTCTTATGGATATAAGAACCAAACTAATTTGAAATATCAGTTATGCTATAAAGAACAACAGCATTATAATAAATGTAATGTAATTAATAAATATGGCACTCAAAAGTGCCATAATTGCCAATTTTGCAAATATATCTTTTACAGGGACATATTTTATGCATCCAGTTACATCTAAAGAATTCTTTTTGAGAACTCGTGGTACCTGTAATACTATAAATATAATATATATGGCCAGGTGCTCTAAATGTAGTGCATTATATATTGGTAAAAGTAATAGAAAACTGAAGGACAGGATATGTGAACATTTTTCAGAAATAAAAAGGAAACTGGAAATGAATGCACTATATCAACACATTATGAACACAGATATTACACATACATTTATTTTTTTATATTGCAAAATATCAGTAAACAAGTTAGAGGGGAAGACATACTTAACTACACAGAGTTACAAGAAAATAAATGGATACTACATTTTAAAGCATACCAGCATCCAGAGTTGAATAATAATGTTAGTCTAAAACCTGTTTTGAAGGATATTAGGAATAAATTATAATAGTATTTATATGATTTAGTTAAGTTATACTTTATGCTATATGTATCTGTAAAATTTTCTAGTTAGTGTCACATGATGTGAATGGAATTGTACTTAAGTAAGAATGATACCCAAATGTAGTCATTTGCCTGAGGCAGCCTTAACGGGTGAAAGTATTTGTACTAGCATTTGTTTAACAAATAGATGTTTTTACTGAGCTTCATGGTGCTGGTGTTACTATTTGTATTTTTTCCGCTGTATTGACTTATTCCATGAAATGAGGAGCATGTTCACGTCCAGGGTAGGGACATTTCTTCATGTTTACATTAGCTAAATGGGTTTGCATGGCACACACCGAGTCTAAAACAAAACAATACAAAAACAAACTCCCAGAAATAGCAGGACTGTTTACATTTGGGCACCGGGTTTACGCGGCATGCCTCGGGGTTTAAAAGGGGAGGAAATGGGAAGGGAAAAAAAGGAAAATAGCAGAATAAAAGCAATCAAGAACAAATTACATAGCCAGCAGGTGGAATGCATCATAGTCAGTCAATCATACAGGCAGCATCTGCAGCACAACAGTATAAAATATGAAAGCACCTTACAATCTGTTTTTTCCCCACAAACTCTGCACCATGGGTGTACACATGTGGGGGAATTTTAACTGGAAAAATGTTAGGGGCTACCATTGCTTTGATCCATCAGTATGTGCTACAGGCTGACAGCGGAGAGGATGATAATGCTGACAACCACCACAGACTGAGGAGGAGGAGAAGAGTGTTCACACCCAGGGTAACTTACCAGGGACTACATGATCTGGAGATAGTAGACCACTACAGGGTGGACAGAGACATACTTCAGTAAATGACTGAACTGTGCTGGCCTCAACTGAGACCTAGAGCCAACAGAGGGGAACCCATCCCAGTGGATACCAAGGTATGTGTAGCCTTAAGAATTCTAGCTACAGGTACTTTCCAAAGACGTACTGGGGACATCATGGGGGTCTCACAGGCATCTGCATCCAGGGTACTCCACCAGTTCCTGGATGCCATGCTACCACATGCCAGTGAACACATTTACTTCCCCAACTCCCGTGAGGAAAGGACCAGCAATATGCGTCTCTTCCACTATGTAGCAGAATACCCGGAGGTACTGGGTGCCATAGACTGCACGCACATCCACATCAAAGCACCACTCAGTGAACAGGGCAGGGTCTACATAAACTGCAAGGGATTCCCCTCCATCAACTGCCAGGTTGTGTGCAATGCCCAGGGCATTATCATGAATGTGAGTGCTGGCAGCCCTGGAAGCTATCACAACTCCCACATCTGGCATTCGTCACAGCTGTACCAAGCATTTGCCAGTGGGGGCATCCCATATGTCCATCTGTTGGGGGATTCTAGCTATACACTGGAGCTGTGGATGATGACACCCACCAGAAATGCACACACACCCACACAAGAATGCCATAATGAGGTACATGCACAAACAGGATCATTATAGAGCATGTATTCGGGATGCTCAAGTCATGGTTCCACCGCCTTGACATATCTGGTGGAGCCTTGCAGTACTCTTCAGCCTCATGTGCACACATGTTCATAGTAAGTGCCAAGCTGCACAATATCATGCTGTGGAAACAGCTGCAGCAGGAAAAGCACAGGGAAAGGCCACACAGCCTATCACCATTGCCAAGGCCCCCATAGGCACAGAGGGACTCAGAGGAGGAGGTCCCTGAGCCTGCTCCTGTAGGCAGATGGAGATGTGCCCAGTATGCTCAGGCCTTGGCAAAGAGGCAATGCATAGCACACGCGCACACACACAAACACACACACACACACACACACACACACACACACACACACACACACACACACACACTGACGCTGTAGGGGCCCCAGGGTCTGACACCCCTCTCTGACTTGCATACACAGTAAAATGGATGACACACACATCACATTACCTGTAACTTACCATGTATAAGCAGTGTACTGTGTGCATCTAACATAGGTGGCCCTGAATCATCGTCTTCACAACTGCTGCAAGCACAAGGTAAGTCAGTCTTCTTAACAATAAATTAATGGATTAGTATGTTTTGCTAGCATATGTATGATAATGCTGGATGCATGCAAGGGAATGGGGTGGTCTACTGGGATAGCAGCACACAACTGACAGCTATGTGGGACACCAAGAAATGTCTGGCCAAAATTGGCCCCCACACACTATGCAGTAGTACCCAAGGTGGCAAATCCCACTGCAGTATATGTGTGGGGAAAACTAACTGTGGGGGGTCATAGGTCACAGACATGGATGTCAGTGTGGGGGTCCCATACCCACCCCTCACACCCACACAGCAAGTCAGCTGTAGAAAACCACATAGAAATGTCTGGTAAAGGCACACGAATGGTGGTAATGTTGAATTACCCCTCTACAGACTCACACAGGGGTAGCACAGCAGGACCCACAGTTGCAGTAAGGCTATGAAGAGTAAGAAGTCTGAAACTCAAATGTATGCCAGAACAATCTGACCTGTGCTCTTTACTGATATGCCTTTAGTTCCCAAGACAGGGCACAGTAGTATGGTAAATGGAACCAAAATGTAAAGCAAATATCAGCACAGTCTGTGTAAATGTGTACTGTTAACAGGTGTGCCCCCCATATACCCACAGAAATGCAGTAACATGTATGTTTGCAAGGAAATAGCAGCATAGCACACATTGGCAGGGCTGTACCAGTACACATGAAAACATGTTGCCTGTCCACAATATGCAGGGGTCAATGAGCTATGTGTATGTGTGGTTAATACTGTCAGGATCTGGCCAGCATGTTCTCCTGGCAGTCGTCTTGTAGTGCCCTAGGTATAGTGCTGCCTTTGACAGGGCCATGTGCAGATAACTGCAGTGCCAACTGTTATGCATGCCAGTGACACCCACTGCTCTGCCACTGGCATACGTGGAAGTCACAGTGCTATGTGGAATATATTACACATATAATATAAGTGACATCTTGAAGAATGTGTAGCTGAGGTGCCAAGGCTTTTGTGAATATAAGTGTTTTTGGTACTGTTGCCAGTGGTTATTCTTAATTATCCTTTTGTCTTATATTTGCTTTTACATATAATGGACATGCCTGTAGAGTAGAATGCACTCTATACCTACACCCATAACTCCCAACCTCTGACAGCAAGATGTCTGGACAAGGGCAGAAATAAAAGTGGAACAAAGGCACAATTATAGGCATGTGTTACAAATATCTCACTTACATACTGAGAAAGTTGGTAAGATGAGGGGTTTGCAGTAGCAGGAATTGTCTGAAGGTTATGTAGTCTGAAACAGTAATGTCTGTCATTATTTTGTAACATCACTCTTCAATTATATGTAACTAACTTGCCATAAAAACACAAGTTTATGTTGAAAGGATGAAACCGCTAGCCAAACACCTGGACAACCTTCCAAAAAATGTACAGGTGAGAGGTATGCCCACACAAGGATATGACATCTCATGTTAGAAAGATACCACACGAGCAGGAGATCCTCAGCCAGTATATCACCAGGTTGCCGGACTGTTTACACAGTGTGTCATTACTAAACTGGCTGTTGCCACCCCTCACAAATGGCCTTGCAGGGCAAGAATGTACATAGCTGCCCTCATAATATCTGTCTATACATCATACAACTAGTATTCCTCTGGTAAAGCACTGTGATGATCTGAGGATGTCTGGCACTAGGTAATGACACAATACATTGCAGTGTCAGAGTACAGATATGTCAGAAAATGTCTGCTAAACAAACCAAGTACCCTGAGGAAAGTCCTGTGTACTCCTGAGAGGGATGCCTGTAGCACACAAACCCTGGACTGGAGTACACCTATCTCTGGAATGGAGTTCCATTCTAACTATAGAAGGTCACACCGGGCATGCACCTACACTTAGAGAATCACAGGACATGTTGGAACCCACATCAGAATATATGACTGTATTGTGTATATAAGTTTGTGCATACAGACAGCTATGTACACCTCAACTGTCCCCACACACACACATCAGACAGGATTACCCTCAGCTAACTGTAGGTGGCCCAGATGTGATATATCTGCATCTGTTGCATGAGATACACATCTATATGGGTAACAGATAACAACATATGTCAAGCATACACACACACAGATGTGGGGAAGTGAGAGACAGACAGTGATAGAAAGAGAGACATACACAGACAGAGTGAGTCATGCACATGGATACCCTGAATGGCATACAGTGATGCCCTACTGTGGACAGTGGCATACCAGTTGTAAACAGTTGTGCGTGCCAGCATAAAAGGTGAGCCCCATTGTTTAACAGTACTGCAGTTGAGTTTATAATATCACATCACCTGCATGTGTGTGTGTATGTGTGTGCGTGTGTGTGTGTGTGTGTGTGTGTGTGTGTGTGTGTGTGTGTGTGTGTGTGTGTGTGTGTGTGTATCCATAGGTCTAAGTATTAGGAGACTGTTCCCACTCCCACTCAGTACACTTCACATTGCCCTGCTTCACAAGATCTGCTGCTGTCATTCACCTTAGAAGTACCATTGGACACCAATCACCCCTATAACCTCTGTAGCACATGCAATAACTGTGTAACACTATAGTACAAATAACTAGATAGGCAGGGGATCTAATTTCAATACTGGCAAGTAAGTGTATGTGTGTTTCGGTGAGAATCATATACTGTGTGGGTTATACCATTTGTAGTTGTGTACCACCCTGTACACTTCCCATCACCCTACTTTACTAGGCCTGCTGATGTCATTCACCTTACAAGTACCTTGGGACAAGGTGAAATCATATAAGCTCTGTGGCACATTTGATAACTGTATTACACTATAGTAGAAATTTTATTTATTTATTTATTTATCATTTGTTGACCGGGAAAGTCTGACTATGTTCCACAGAGCCTGTTTTCAGCGGAGGCCCGGGCAGAAATGCTCCAGATGCTAGATAGGTAGGGGTTCTAATCTCAATACTGGCAAGTGTGTGTATGAGAATCATATACTGTGTGAGTTATACCATTTTGAGTTGTGTACCATCCTGTACACTTCTCATCACCCTATTTTAGTAGGCCTGTTGATGTCATTCACCTTAGAAGTACATTGGGACTAGGTGAAATTACATGAGCTCCGTGGTGCTTCTGATAACTGCATAACACTATAGTAAAAATAACTAGATAGATGGGGTTCTAATCTCAATACTGCCACTCGTGTGTGTGTTTGGGTGAGGATCATACCCTGTTTGGCTTATACCACTTTGATGTGTGTACCATCCATGCCTGCTTACCATCTCCCGATGGCATTACTTTATATAGAGTGGTAACTGCATCTATCTCACAGTAAGCATGTTAAACCATTGTACAGGCCATAGCAGTCCTCTCTACAGATGTCTATGGAATATCCAGATGTTTGCAACCTATATGTGGTTTGTGTCCTTTAACAATGCCCATGTATGTGATATTGTTGCCAAATTGGCCATAGCGAGTGTAGTGACACACATGCCAGCATCAGGTATCATACCTGACTGAAACATCATGCTGATACAATGTCTGCTACCCTATCACTTGTCCAGGCTGGTAGGAGTAATACATGGCTCCAGATGCTATTTCTGGTTGGTTATCTCACCATCCATGAAGGTGTTCACAACAATATGTGTTGTAAGAGGTAGGGGGTTATGTCCCATGCATATAATCTATGTGGAGCATGTCATGTGTATGTAATACTACAGTACATCAAAGTGGATATATAGGTTTACTAATCTGTCTATTGCCAACTGTGTTTGTGTTACTGTGTGCACATCCCCTGTGTCAGTCCTTACTGTGTGTATGCAAAGGATATACCATTTTGTCTCCCTGTTCCACCCTATGAACTCAGGAATACATACCACAAACCTCTCATACACAGTGTCATGCATGTCCTGATCAACTGCATCAGGGTTGAGTATATGGGAAAGAAATGGCAAGGCCAACAGGTGTTGACAGGTGAATCTTTTGCAGTTAATGTAATGGCTATGCTTGTGAGGGACCTGCTGACAGTACTGCAGTAACCTGTTCTGTATGTATGAGCCTGTGGTACTACACAACACTGAGGTGACATGTTTGAAGACTACCTGTCTGTGACAAGGGGTATGTATGCAAGATGACACTGTCTGACAACAGTTTCCCTCACACACTGTTGCATGCATACACACCTGGCACATGTACATATAAAGCTGTACCTTGCCTATGATATGGTCGGCGTATTCCTACTCTGCCATACTCCCTCTTGGTAATGTCTTCAGGGCCACAGCCTGCAGACACACAGACACCTGGAACACAAACAGAATACAGCATGTCAGACTACATTCCGTCAGTGGTACTAACAGCAATAATGCATCCTGGCTAATAAGGTACATACATCTGTATGTGTACCCATAACAAATGAAAGCAGACAGCACCTTACACAGTATTACATAGCTACACTGTACTATATTCACCTTGTGTACCAGACCCATATTAGCATGTCCCTGCATTGATGGTATGGATGACAGGGATATGGCACAGGTATCATCATATGCAGAGGGTGTGGTGTGGGTTTCCCAGATGGCTAGGCTGGGCCATATGGTTGTCATGTGCGTGTGTTTGGAGGGGTAGCCAATAGATGAGATGTTCAGAGGTGCTGTGTGTGTTTGGAGGTGACCTGCCTGTGATACAGATGTGTGTGTGTGTGTGTGTGTGTGTGTGTGTGTGTGTGTGTGTGTGTGTGTGTGTGTGTGCGTATGTATGCATACAGTCATGCCATGTGGCTGCCCTACACATGGGTATGTTGGACAGCTATAGACCGTACATGGCAGGGTGTCCAGTTCACCGTCCCTGGCCATGGACATAGGAACTGGTCCTGCCAGTGGTCTCACTGGCACCACCAGGCCCAAGGCCAGATGCAGTACTGCTTCCTGATGGTGACTGCTGTCTGCTGGATCTGTGTCCCTGATGGGACCAGCCAGAACCACATGTCCATGGCTTGCTCTGGTGTGATGTGGACAGCAACTCCCCTTTGGTAGTGCTGGTGTCACTGCCACTATGGGAGTGTGAAGGTACATGGCCCTGTAGACTCTCAGCTGTTGTTGGTGCTGCCTTACAGCCATGTGGCCAATGCCCATCTCCCACCACACACTCTAGCACAGATATGCCATGGTTGAGGATTGCCAAGGTCTCAGCTCACTGTCTATTCATGACCTCAGTATTTTGATGTGTGGCCTCAACAAGGTCATGTATGTCACCACGTAAATCAGGAAGAGTTGCATCCACCACCCTGAGTATTTGTCTTGTGTTGCATTCACTACGTGCCTGTGCATCCATGACAGCCCAAAACATGCTTCTGGTGACACCTGCTATGGCACTTGCAACAGCAGCTTGATGAGCAGCAGTCCTCCTGTGAGCAGCCCTGTCCATCCACCTGTGTGGGACCTCGCCTGCACTCTGGCTATGGCCAGTGTCTACACTCACACCTGCCATAATCACCACACTAGCCTGTTCCATGACACCAATTGCCAACTGTCCATCATCTATGGCCACTGATGATGAGGTATGTGTGAGCATTGTCACTATGTATGTGGATGGTGTGGACAACAGTGAGATGCCAACCAATGGCACAAATTCAGCCTCTAACAACCCCACCTGTACCTCACTATTCCTATCATCATTGTCAGAGTCTGCAGAGACACTGACATCAGTTTCCAAGTCGTAGGAACCCCAAACCCCATTGCCACCTGTGAGGGGAAGACAACATATGTACATTAATACCTGCACTTTAAGGCTGGCTGGTACACACATGCACACACACACACACACACACACACACACACACACACACACACACACACACACACACACACACATACACACAAACACAGGTGCACAGACGCACACACACACACATGCACACACACGCACACACACTTACAGGTGAGGTGGCAAAAATCTGTTACACAAACCTCACATTATCCAAATGGTGACATGCATGACACATGGCCCTCAACATCATGCATTGCAGCCAGTTTCACTGCATGTAACTAACAACATAGAGCTCTGTGATATATGAGCAGTATTAGTAGGTGATGGCCCTTCCTCAGCACAGATTGCACCCATGTACACATCATTGTTGTTCACCTGTATAGCACAGTGGCAAGTACTACAGAATATACCTCACAACTGTACAGATCATTGAAGGATGTGTAGATGTCTTGCTCATATGTTTGCTCTATTTCTCATAACCTCTGTGTTTGTCTGATACATGACTGGAATGATCTGAGGAGTTACGTCACTAATTAAAGACATAATTTGAGTTTCAGACCTCCAAACCAGGAGTAAATGTATGGTCACACAAATCTTGTTACACCACCAACCGTCTAAGCTTACAGTGGATATGATAAGTGTACAGAACCCTGTTAACATGTCATGTTCTTGTAATATATAAAATGAGACTGCAATAATGCATTGAAAAATATTACCCACCTTTCATGTGACATATGACCTGTGCAATCCAATCGATAAACAAACAAATGTGTTACATGTAAAATATAATGAATGAAATATGCACAATATGTTGGTTTCATAAGTGTGCACACCTTTAAAATTATACTTTGTTGAAGCACCCTGTAAGTGGCTTACAGCATTCACTCTTCTTGGGAAGACATCTATCAACATGGCACATTTTGACTTGGCATTATTTGGCCACACTTCCTTGCAACGGTCCCCCTGCTCTGTCAGATTGCAAGGGCAGCTCAAGTGCACAGCCCTCGTCAGGTCACACTGGGGTTTTTCTATCTGGTTTAGGTCTAGGCTCTGGCGGGGCCAATTCATAACCATGAGTGTCTTCAGGTAGAGCCATTTTTAGGTAGCTTTGGATGTATGCTTCAGGTATTTGTCATGTTGAAGCCTAACACCCCTCACCATCCTCAGCATTCTTGCAGACGCCTGATGGATTTGGGCCAGACGTGAGTGTTATTTGGAACTGTTCAGAATTCCCATCTCCATGACTACAGGCCCAGTTCTGGCTCTGGGACAGTATCCCCACAGAAGGCCAATGTCACCAGTGTGATTCATCATGGGGATGGTGGTCTTCAGATGAAGAGAGGTGTTGCTTGTGTACCACACATACCTTTTGGTATTGTGGCTGCAAGGTCAATCCATAGTCTTATTACACCATAACACATTTTCACACATGCCTTTGGGAGATTTTATGTGCTGTATTGTAAGTTGTCTCCACCCCCGGATGTTTTTTGGTGTGGGGAAATGCTTCCATCTTCTGACCATACCCCATAGGCCAGACGTATGCGGAATACGGGAGAGTGTTCTTACATGTAGTACACAACACCAGTACTTGCAAGAGATTCTTGCAACACCCTCAGTGTTGCTGTATGTCCCCTGGCAGTCTCCCTGACCAGGTTTTGACATGTCTTGTAATCAGTTTTGGAGGGACGTCAGGTTCTTTTCAGCAGCACTGTTGTCCCATATTCAATCCACCTTTGATGACTGTCTCCACTGTGTTCCATGGTGTATGCAATGCTGTGGTAATGTTGTTTTACCCTACTCTTGACTGATACCTTTAAATATGAGATCCCTTTGCTGCTTTGTAAGCTGTCTGCAAGCCATGTCTGTTGCTGTTGCAGGCAACTGAGCAAATGTCATGAATATCCTACTTGGACAGCACACTGTTATTTGGTGTTACTCAGAGTGCCTTTACTTGATGGCAGGTGTGTACCCAAGCAGACTGAATGCTGTCAGTAAATCACAAGCTGCTGCAGTAACATATTATTTGAAGGGTGTGCACATTTATGCATCCAGCTTATTGTAAGGTTTGTATGCTCTATATTTGGTGCCCAGCATATTGGTTGGCTTTACAAGTGAATTGTTCATGTTATAGGTCAAATTAAAGGTTAGAAAATGTGTGGACTAACATTGTGGTCTCAATGTGTATATATCACAAACATCTGACATCTTAACAGAGGTGTGTACATTGTTTATAGCCACTGTATAAGAGTAATGTATCACACATGTCCCTACCTTAGGCCATTTGTCCCCCCATTTTGTTGGTGTCTGTCCAGAAGTCTTGCACTGACAGGTTGTGAGATATGCTACAGGAATGTTACATTCTCTTCAGCTAGGCCCTTGTGGTGACCACTGTGATGCAATGCTGTTAACCCTACCACAAGTGAACATGCACATAAAACAATATGGCTATGAGTGACAGTTGTGTGCATGGTAAATTGCATGCCCTTCACATGCCTGGGGCATTGGCAAACCACAACAGAGCAATTCCATACTCACCAGCTTCAGGCTGCTGTCCCACATGCAGACCGGATGGACCTAGGTAGTTGTGGGAGAGAGGTATTGTCAGCAGACTCACATGCGGCATTGTTACAGGATGGATGCAGCATGTCTGCACATTTACAGTACAACCCCCAGCACTACACAATTTGCTGTCCTTCACCACAGATGTGCACTTCTGTGCATTAGAAAACCCCATCCACAACTGCAATCCGACCTGACACATGCATGTAGATACTCTACAGATACAAGTATGTCTGCTACACTAGTCTTGAAATCTCCACACTGGCCTTACCTACATGCTCCTCATCCATTGTCTGGGTGCCACCCACCTCCAGCATGAGGGGGTCTGTACCCTGATGTTGTACTGAGATGGGTGCCTCAAGGTTGGTGAGGAGCTCCAAAATGGGTGGCAGTGGGGCCTGCATGGCTGGGCCCCCACCTGTGGCTGTGCGGTCCCTGGCTACAGCAGCAGCCCTTTGATGGGCATGGTGTATGAGGTCAGTTGCACAATGTTGGACCTGCTTGTATATATGTGCGTGCAGTCCGACAGTGTTTACCCTGTGGCAAGGTCATCCCACAGGGCGGTCCTCTCCCACAGATGCTTCTCGGTCCAGCCAAACATAATGACATGGTTCTGTAGTATTGCTTCTATGATTATATTTGTCTCAGCCACTGAGAAAGTTGACCTTCGCTGATGCGACATTGCACCTGGAAGACATAATCAGGGAAACACATCACAGGACCTCATACATTTGCCAACAGTATGTCCAGAACCTGCACATCTACATTGAATACCAGTAGCTACCACTCACAACCACACCATACCCCTGTAATCTATCAGCACAGTATCAGCTTGCATTGCACTGCTGGTCCTGATTTGTCCTATTCCCCCCAGTGTGGGGCAGTTAATTGCGTAATCCTCTATTCCTCATTCATGTCTGTGTAGAGGGATGACATTGGCCATCTTCCATGTGGATGGGGTGTGGATAGTTCCGAGACTTGGAGTCACTACAATATGTAATGGAGCTGGGAGCACATGCCTGAGTTCATGTAGGATGTAGACAGGGATGTTATCAGGTCCCATGGATACTTACGTTTGTTGCCTTTCGGTAGGCAATATGTACCTGCTCACTGGTGATGAGGGGAGGGATGCAGGTGCTGTGCATATCCACCTATAGTGATGCTGAGCCAGGGGGGTGATGTTTGCCCTAAACCTATCTGCAGCAGGTTGGCTATAGCTATGTTGTGTGTGCATGTGGTCTGATTGACCACCATTATGAGGGGTTTGGTTTGTTGCCTCTGAGAATGCAGACATATGTGAAGATGGCCTTGTGATTGGCCTTGGTGGATGTTTCCAATCTGTACTCATAGTTAGCCTTACAGTAATCCACCTGTGACTTTATATGCTTGTTCAGACAAAGGCTGACTTGATGTCATATTGGTGCCTGCTCCTACTTTGCCCTGTACAGTCTATATAGGGACCAAGTCTGTGGTTTGTGTATTGCTGCTGTCCAGCAAAGGGGATTACTCTACTTTGGTGGAGGCAGGTTTTACAAGTTAGGTATTGATGAGTCCATGCAGCTATGTAGGTGTTCATATAGCTGTTTGCAGTAGGCATGGACACAAAGTCATAACACAGTTGGAAACCTCTCCAATTTCAAACTGATAATCATGCTTATTGTAGTACCCATGGCTGTGTCAGGGCAATGCAACAACCAGTAGCTGTAGAAATGTCACTATGTTGTATGCACAGTAACTAAGATTACACATGTACAACATGTACAGCTTAATTAACTGACATTTTGCATCCCATGTCTGTTGTTATGAGGCGGCAAGATACACCTACTCATACTGACGTGCACAGGTAATACCTGATATACATTTCTGTTCTGTGTCAGTATGGCACACTGTATTCATACTCTTGCTGCCCAGTCATCCCTCTCAACCTATTAACGCAGGACATCTGTTGGATGCCACACATACATGGGGGGCAATGGGACAAAATTAGTGACACTGTCTAAATATTGCTGTAACACACTTGAGTCATTTGATAGCACAGAAGCCTTTGCATTGATAGACATACCCTGGAGGATGTCCAACACTCATATGGCAGAAAGAGAGGAGAAAGGCTAGGAGTGTGGTAGTGAGGGGAAGAACTTTTAATTTTGGTAGTATGACTGGTATAGGGACAGAGCTAGCTGATATGATGGCCAGAGGAAGGTTGATATATTGTGTGTGCAAGAGACCAGATGAAAGGAGAGTATGGCTAGGTGTATCAGGAGCAGGTCACAATTGTGCTGTCATGGTGTGGATGGGAGGAGAAAGGAGGTAGGAGTTATCCTGAAGGAATAATATGCCAAGAGAGGTTTTAGAGGATGAAATGAGTGTCTAATAGAGTGATGTTTATGAAGCTGGAAATTGATGGTGTAATGATGAATGTTGTTAGTGCATATGCTATGCATGTTGGTTGTGCAATGGATGACAAATAGAAATGTGAAGCCAGTTGGATGACGTGATGATGACTGTACCCAAGGGTGAGAGAGTGGTGATTGCAGCAGATTTCAGTGGGCATGTTGGTGAAGGGAACAGAGGGGATGAGGAACTGATGGGTATGTATGGTGTTAAGCAAAGGAATACAGATGGTACGATGGTAGTGGATTTTGCAAAAAGCTTGGACATGGCTGTGGTGAATACATACTATAACAAAAGGGAGGAGTATAGAGTGACATACAAGATTGGAGGAAGATGCACACAGGTGGAATATATCCAATGTAGGAGGACCAGTTTGAAGGAGATTGGAGACTGTAAAGTAGGGGAAAGTGTAGTTAGGAAGCATAAAATGTTGGTCTGTAAGATGATGTTGGTGATCAAAAAGAGGAGGAGTGTGAGGGCAGCATCAAGGATCAAATGTTGGGAACTGGAAAAGGGTGATTGTGAAGTGGAGTCCAGGGAAGAGTTAAGACAGGCACTGGGTGGCAGTGAAAATTTACCAAATATTTATATATCACTGGTAAATCACTGTGATGATCTGAGGATTTCTAACAGTAAATGATGACATGCATTTCAGTTTCAGATCTCACATCCTTCAGAACATGTATGCTGAAACAAACCCTGTCACTCTTGCAACTTTCTACATTTATAAGAGCAATATTTAAAATATATCGTGAGTTTGGGCCCATTGTCCCCCCATTTGGACAGCCTTTGGCCAGATTTCTTGCACTAAGAGGTTGAGAGGTATAGTTGGGAGGTATGAGTCCACTACATATTATGAGTATATATATATATATATATATATATATATATATATATATATACTTTATATATATATATTTACTTTATATATATATATATATATATATATATATATATATATATATATATATATATATATATGTATATATATATATATATATATGTATATATTTTATATGTATATCTCTATTTATATTATGAATATATTTTTCCATATATATGCATCTCCATACATATATACATGTGTATATGTATAAATACAAAACCTGACTGATTCTATGGAATCTTTTCCCTACTGTTGAATGACCATACTGTATGATATGTTTGAAAAAGCATCAGCAGCCCTTGCAACTCAAATGGTGTAGTGGTACATTTCTCTAACTGTGATATATAGGGTCCTGAGTTTGAGACTTGGCAGGGCTGATTATTTTATTGCTAGGCAGAACAGTAGCTGATGGAAACAGAGTGATTAAAGCAGTTTTAAGCAGTTGTAAGCAGGTTTGCATGTGTTTGCACAACGCTAAGAGATGCCAACACATGGTTAAATGTACAGATGCTTAATCTGTGTTGGCTTCACTTAGCAACATTTACCAGTGCGCAAATCCGCTTAGTTGAGCTACCTGCTGCTTAGCATTCACATTTTAGCAATGCTTAAACCTGCTAAGCATAGCTGAGAATTGCTAACCATTGCTCACAGTTCATTATTATAAAATATCTTTTATATATATTTATATATATTATATTATTATAATAATATTATAATATATTATTATTACTATAATATAATATCATAATTATAATATTATATAATTATAATATTATTATGATATTATATTATATTTTAATACTGGCCATGGCTCTTGCCACCCCCATAGTGCCTTTTTTAGGCAAGGCTCAAAAGACAAACCTACCACCGTAAATAGCACAAGTAACAAAAAACTGTGGGTAGTGCTACTCAATGCCAAAAGTCTGAACCTCAAAATGCATGCACTCAAGGAACTCCTCAGTATGGAGAAAATCGATATATGTGCAGTAACAGAAACTTGATTTAAGGCTCCAGAGAGTACCCCAGCACTACCACGCTACAACTCATACCATACATTTCGGCCACAGAACCCAAACCGAAATACAAAAGGCACGGGCATATCCATATTCATCAAGGATACCCACACCTCCAGGTTAGTGGCACAGCACGATGCTTCAGAGATCATCCATGTGCAACTAACAATGGGCAAAACTGCAATTCAAATTGTAGCTTGCTACGGATCACCCATCATGTCCCAGGACCCCCATTCCACATTCCTGGAAACACTGGGAAATATAAAGGTCCTACCAAACACCCTAATATTGGGTGATTTCAATTATCCAAACATTAACTGGGAGAACTACTCAAGTACTAACTCCCTTGCCCAACATTTCCTAGAATTTATAAACTCAAATGCCCTGGTTCAACTGGTCAACACTCCCACCAGAGGTGACAACATATTGGACCTGGTCATCACCAACATGGGTGACCGGTGTTCCACACCGGAGGTCAACCCCTTGCTGGTTAGATCTGACCATAAACAAATCACTTTGGATATCCACATTCCGCCCCCACCCCTGGATAAGAAAACCACCGTGAAAAACTTTTCAAAAGCAAACTTCACGTTACTTAAGACCGAGGTGGAAAGTTTCAAAGCCCCCATGCTGAAGGATAACGGTGTCCAAGATGCAAAAATCTTTAATAATGCATTCTACGGGCACCTACAAGAATGCATGGATCATGCCATCCCAAGCAAAACCAATACTCACTCCTCCAAGAAAAGGAAACCAGTCTGGTGGACTCCTGCCATAAACAAGCTATACAATAGAAGGAGGAAACTAGTACAGAAAAGAGTAAAATCCCAAGAAGGGAAGACATCCCTGATCAGTATCAGCACAAAACTATGATCCCTCATAAAATCATCCAAGGCAAGCTTTAAAAGAAAAATTGCCAAGGACTCCAAAGATAACCACAAGGCATTCTTTAGCTATGTCAAGAATCTAAGTGGCAATGCTCAGATCTGCTCGGAGTTAGTGCAGAATGGCACAAAATACACTGAACCGACCGATATCGCCAACATCCTGGCAGACAAGTTCAGCGCACACTTCACCCCCCTCACACCCCCAAGAGGGCCCATAGCCATACCAGAAGAATGTAGAGTCCTTGAAATCACAGACACTCAGGTTAAAACAGCCCTCTCCAAAGCCAAAAACACAGCATCAATGTGACCGGATGGTGTCCCAGGCTGCGTCCTACACGAGCTCAAAGACAAACTAACCCCTCACCTAAACACACTGTTCAAACTCAGCCTCTCCACAGACTACATACCCATGGAGTGGCGCACAGCAGCGGTTATTCCGCTCTACAAAGGTGGAGTCACAACAGACCCTGGGAACTATCGCCCTATAAGCCTGACTAGCTTCGTCTGCAAGGCTATGGAGTGCATCATCATGGAACTCATTAACAGAGACATTGGGAACCTCCAAACACTGGACCCTACCCAGTTTGGCTTTGTTAAGGGCAGATCATGCCTCCTGAACCTGATGGACTTCTTTGAGACAGTTACCAAGGCTATAGATGAGGGAAGGGTGGTACACACAGCCGACCTAGACCTCACAAAGGCCTTTGACACCATTCCCCATTCTGGTATTATAGACAAGCTCACCAGCCTGAACATAAAACCCCTACGTCACAAGATGGTTGCCAACTGGCTCATGGACAGAACCCACATGGTGAGAGTTGTGGGAGCTAGGTCTGACTCTAAATTGTTTACAAGTGGAGTTCACCAGGGCTCAGTCCTAGGACCCCTCCTGTTCAGCATATACTTCTCAGAGGTACAGGCAAGCACAGGAGGACTATGGCTGACCAAGTTCACAGACAACTGCAAACTAGGGGCTATAATTGACTCTCCGGCGGACACAGACATCCTCCAAAAGGGTCTCACTGAGATGGATACCTGGTGTAAAAATCATGTCCTCAAGCTAAATGCCAAAAAGTGCATAGTCATCCCCTTTGGAAAAAACAAAGTACCCACAAACTGCCACATAGGTGGTAGTCCCCTAAATATGGAAGACGTAATAAGGGATCTGGAGACTCAAGTAGATAGTAATCTCAACTTTGATAATCACATTGCCAAAGTGGTTAGAAAATCCTTCTACATGGCCCACCTAATCACAAAAGGGTTCGCATCCAGATCAAAAGAGGTCATTGTACCCCTCTACTCATCACTCATCAGACCCATCATAGAATACAATGCTCCATTTGGGATGTACCTTACAAGACACCTGCAACAGCTGGAAAGACCACAGAAGTACCTCAACAAGAGGATCACTGGCCTCAAACAGATGCCCTATGCAGCTCAACTGAAGAAATTACAGCTGTACTCGGTTGCATACCACCTACTCAGAGGTGATCTCTGCCTGACATACAAGGTCATGTCCAACCCAGAATTGATGGACATGCTCCACCTAAAGAAAACCTTATCCCCATGAGCCACACACTCTAGGGATCTAAACCTCACCACAACAATAAATAGGACGTGCTGGAGGGATAGATTCCTGTCCCAGAGACTTCTCATGCTTTGGAACAAGATCCCAATCTACATCAGGCAGAGCTCCTCACTAACACTCTTCAAAAGAAATCTTGACGAGTGGATGGGAAACAGAAAGTTTACCTCAGGGATCACTTCAGTGGCTCTGCTGAACAGAGGCATAGGGAGCTAATCTAAGGGGTCGGCGAAAGCCAACACATTCTGGCTAGGCTTATAAATGCCTTCAGGCAGATAGCCTAGTACCTACCTGTGAACCTATGAACCTGTAATATATATTTTTATATATTTCTTATAAAATACAAAATGTGCTTTCATTACAGTAGCAAGGGGTGTAACTATACTGTATAGGGCATGTGTATACATGGGTGGTTTCACATGTTATATGCACTCACACTTCCATTTTACACCAGCTACACGGCCCTGGGTGATAAAAGTAACTTACCACATATTTTAATATGTAAATAGTACTTTTAACACTGCTTTCCCTTGTAAAATTGGATTGCCTGTTGTAGTACTCAAACTGAGTATGCCTGCATGCAAAGCTGGGACTCTGACCACTACACTACCTTGGTTTGGGGATTTGAGCTGTATATTTTTAATTTATCTCCTATTGCATATTAATATTATATTATTATACTAAATGGAGAGTATTGAGGGTTTTTGGCCATGTCATTGAGGACTGCTGTCATGACAAAATGGCATACATTTCAGTTTCAGACTTTTATCCTTCAGAACATTCATGCTAATGCATAATCTGTTTTCTATCAACTTTCTGTCTGTCCTCTGTGCAGATGGGATGACACCATTGCTCAGGCTGTGGTTGACTACACTTCAGAATGGGTCTGAGAGCCCATGCCTGTGTTCATGTAAGATGCAGCCAGGAATGGTATCAGACCTATGGAGACCTCTATGTGTTGCCTTTGAGAGGGCATTACAGACCTGCTTCCTGATCATGGGGGAGGGGGACAGGTGCTGTATATGCACATGTGTACCTATGGGAGGACGGGGGGGTGAAGTTTACACTTTACCTGTCTGCAGCTGGTTGCCTATATCTATGGCATATGTGTATGTGGTATTATTGACCACCACTACAAATATGTGTATGGAATGCAGACACATGTCTGAAAGGCCTAGTGATTGGCCTTGGTGGATGCAACCAGTTGGCACTCAAAGACAGCCTTAGTGTACATCACCTGTGACCTTATTTGCTTGTGCAGAACAATGTGACATGGCTGCCAATGAGGCATCTGTTCTTTCTTGGCCCGTCCTGCGATTATTTTCACCTGTGATGGTAGTTGTGTATTGCTGCTGGCCACCACAGGTATTCAGCCTGCCTTGAGGGGGTTGATGTTGTCCTGTCAGGTATTGCTGAGGCCATACAGCTATGTAGGTGGCCACATAGTATTGTGGTGTGGGCCTGGACACTGCTGCTCGTTCTAACATATGTGACATCCTTCATGTGGTCCTTGCCCCTTTTCCTTTCCTGTGCAGGGGACATTATGGAGGTGTGGGGGCTACAGCTTCACAGACAGTAAGTGGGAACACCTCTCAGGACAGGACATGTGTCGACAGCCCAATAACATGGAAGACAAAACTCCGGAATTGGGTACAAATTGTATGTCATTAGTGCTGTTATACACATGAAGGGTTGCAAGTTTGACAGGGTTCATCTGGACATGCATTTACTGAGTGACTTGACATCTGACAGTGATATGCCTCTGACATACCTCTCAACTGGCATGTTGTCCACAGAGTGGCCAGAGGTTTGCCTGTTATGTTTGGTTGGTTCCACGAACAACATCTATTCTTGTGTGGTCGGTAGGATAATGTGAGGATTGTAGTCACTAACTGTTGACATCCATTGGTGTTCCAGACATCATAACTTTCAGGGATGTTAAGTTACAATAACACATACAACACCAGCTACTATTTCAGTTTGTGACACCATTATGTGTGATATGTCCCTCTTTCCGGCCTCCTGTGTCCCAAGTACATCATGCATTGTCCAGATGTCCTGTACTATGAGATGCAGAGGTATGGTATATCATTAATTACAAACTGAAATCCAGTTATCATCCCAGTGATCTAGCAGACTCATGGCCATGGTATGGGACAGTGGCCAGGATTATGGTTCCATACCCTGGAAATTATGTGCCAATCTGTACATATGACAGTTATGTATGTCTGGCCATTGTGAACAGACTGCCAAGATTGTGTAGCAGTGTTGTGTATAGATGTTTGTTGGGCTGAGTATGGAGAGTATCAGATGTGAGTGCCATACATCCTTTACCTATCTGACTGTGCATGCTGCTATGGCTGATGGCAGTCTATCAGGTCTGTATACTTGTAACAGCAGACTGTGAAATGTCCTGTAACACCTCAGGATTCCCTGTACACTGTGATTTTGGCCAGTATATGTCGGTATAGCGTGTGACTGGCAATCAGGATATGTTTGTTCAGTCAATCTACTCTGGAGTTAATTTTGGGTACTGGTATGTTGCTGTGACTGTGGTGCAAATGTTTTGGGTGGACATTTTTGCATCACTATCTGCTTTTCACTACAGTTCCATTCCTGTAGTGCATGGTATGTTGCTGTGGTTGTAGCGCACAGCATCCTGGGTTCAAGACTTGGCAGGGCTGACTATTTTGTTACTGGGCAGAACAAGGTCTGATGGATAAAGAGTGATTAAGGCATTTTTAAGCAGTTGTAAGTGGATTTGCATGGGTTTGCGTGACTCTAAGTGATGCCAAGCTACACTTAATCTGTTTTAGCTTCACATAGTACCGCTTATTCCTGTTTACCACCTAGCTAATTTCTTTAAAAGAAAAGAAAAAGGGGTGATAGGAAAGTGGTGAAAAAAGGGGCACACAGAGGGGAAGTACAGTATGAAAGGTAGCTAGGGATGTGCAGGACGGGTGTTGGAAAGGTCCATAGCTGTCCATTTCTTCTACAGCAACAGCTGTAAATTTCTACAGAATTTGGAGGTGAATGTGGACACTCAAACCCTTAAGAGAGGGGTAAGGACAGCAGTAATGCGTTGTCAAGCCAACTGGACCAGATTACATGCGTCCAGTGACACTTGTGTGAAATGGACAGCTATGTATGGGGTGTAATTTATTTTTTGGGAACAAATGCCCTTTTTTTCAAGGTGAGAGTGGGATGTTGGGGAAGGATAGTAGGTATATTTGGGGAGGTAAATTGGGTAGAAAGACAGACAAGACAGTCAAGATAGCAGACAGGGGTGGCATATGACACATGTGGGGTAAACACCTTGGACAGGGAGGGTGTTTGGGGATCAGATGCCCATGAGCCTCCAAATGGATACAGTGAGACTGAGGTCCCCACCCATGGGCAGTCACCACTGGACCTTCACAGCTCCAAAGATGGCTGTGCTGGGGGCTGGACAGGAGGGGAAGGGTGACCCTCAATATGCACCAGGTGGCCCTCAATCTGGTGCAGCTGTCTACTAAACTCCTTTTGGATGGCACTATGCACCAAACCCAGACCTGGCTATGGGTGACGGTTTCCTGCCCATGCCTGCTCCCAGGGGTGGACAGGCCCCATCCCCTGAGGCAGTTCCACCCAAAGGTGGTGCAGGACCAGCAGACAAGGAGGTCCCAGGTTGGGTTCCAGACATGCTGGGGCCCTGTGCCATGGCCGGATGAGGTGGTACAGGTGGATCTGCCTTTCCAGACGTGCTATGGTGTTGAGGTTTTACAAAATATGTTGGTTAGTCATGAACAAAACATTTCAAAATTAGTTTTAACAGCATGCACGGGTGTTCCAATTAACCCAAAACAACAGATTTGAAACAGTTGCATAGCAAACAGAACACCATGCATAAATGGAACAACAGCAAGCATCATAATGGCATGCAAGTTACATTGATTGCAACAGGCCACCAATGATAGTATTTGAACTCAGGACATTAATAATCAAATTATTCCATATTTGTAGAACAATAGGACACATTTCCCAACAGTAGTTTTGGAGAAAAACATACCTGTTGATTATGTGTATGAATTATTGGTGGAGAGATAGGGTGGGGGAGAGAGAGAGAGAGAGAGAGATGTCAATTAACATCTGTATAGGCTTCGATTGTTCACAACTGTACTGATCATTACTCTACTCATTACTCTCCAGGTATGACCTCACTTTACATCTACCTATGGCCTGGGGCTGGGCAGTGGAATGTTTATACATGGTGTATTACTAAAGCCTTCTTAAAGCTAATGCATACATTTCCTTACCTGGCAGACGTGTGGAGGAAATATCTGTTAACACTACCTGACTGTCACATATTCAAGGTTACATATGTGACACTGACAGGGGTGTCCTGCATTCATGCTGTGTTTGTGTGTGCTACTGCCATACTCCACCTGGATTTCTATTTGTCACTCTGGGTATTGGCAGAGGTAACTACTAGCTGTGACAGTGTGACACTTGAGGGACATTTATCAGAAGAAACCGCTTGGTGTATGTACTTATCTTGCTGTCCTTTGCAGCCTTGGGGTTGGACAGTGGAAGTGTTGTACACAGTGTATTAGTACAGACTTCTTACAGTTAATAGAAACATTTCCTTACCTGGCAGACCTATAGTGGAAATTTTTGTTAACACAACCTGTTTCTACACATATTCTTGGGTGAAATTATGCATACAACTTACTACCACTACCGGGATTCGAACCATGCCTCTGTGTGCAAAAAGGTACATCAAGGTCATGTTTCAACATGAATGAGCTATTGATGAACTGCTGTCTTTTGCTTGATTGTTTTCTGCCTAATACTCTCTTGGTTGGACAATCTGCCCTTGTAAGCAATTCTGACATTCATGCATGGCAAATAGTTCTTATACTGTGTATTAATACTTTGACATATGATCTGGAAAGCAATGGTTAGCACAAAACACTGCTGTAGGGGATACAGTATAATAGTTTACACATTACTATTCAGGGATCAGATCTTGGTGCATGGAGCATTTCATATAGTTGATTTCCTGTTTTACAGCTTCACAATCTTTGTCAGATGACCCTCAATTAATTCATGCTGTCAGAGCCATAGTTACTGTGCTAAACCTGTACACATTTAGATTTATACCACCACATACCAAAGTAAACACAACAGTCTGGGGCTTTTAATTTTATTGAAGGGTACTGGCACTTTTGCTGATAGATATCCTGCACATCAGTATTACTCTGCTAATGTCTCATTTATTTATTACACACAGTACACATTTTAACATACTGGCAGTTGACATTCTACTCCTTTCTATTCATTTGCCCTGAATACTGCAAGCTATATTTGTACTCACCAGCCTCCCGGCGCAGTCTTAGCAGCCTGCTGGCATTGACATCTGTGTTCACAACCCTCTCATCTGCAGCTGTACAGGAGATAAAGAAACATTTATGCATACCTATTAGTCACATACACAGGCTGGACTTTGGTAAACACTAATTGATACTGATACACACTTCTGGGACATTCTGTGCCCATGCATCTTGGGTTCACTGGTCCAACAGCTTCCTCTTCCTATGCTTGACAGCAGCGAAATGGTGCTGGACCTGCTCATCAGTTCGAGGGATGCCAGTAGCACTGGTCAGATCATGTGCGAGAAGGTCCCAGGGCTCTGCTTTGTATTGGGAGCCCTGATACTGGCCCTGCAGCAGTCTCTCCTCATGGTCATTCACTAAGAGTCCAACCATAACTCTGGACTCCTGAATAACCCAGCATTGTGCCCAAAATCACAATCCCTCTCCTATGCCAGCCATAGTGCCTACAAAGATGAGCTACAACTGGTTATGGCTGTATTCACACCTGCAAGGTTTAAATAGGAACAAATTCCTGACCTTTGCCATCATTGGACCATTTTGAATATGCTGAGCTAAGCTAAGTGATGAGCAAACATGCTTAGCTAAGGTTGGAAGTTTTTAAAATGATAGATATTGAGCAGTGCTTACTAATGTGCAAATCCACTTAGCTGGGCTACTTATTGCTTAGCATTTACATTTAAGCAATGCTTTCACCATCTTAGCATAGCTGAGCACTACTTAGCATTGCTCAGATTCCATTTTATAGAGTATCAGGATTGTGGGATTGATTCATCATTACTGACATATTATAATTTTATGTTTACCTTCCATGACATCTCCCTATTTGCTTTCATTAAATTATATTCTTGTGTGACTATACTGTATGGAGCACTTGTGTTTATATGGGGTTTCACATCTTTTCTACACTATCTCACTTTTGGACCTGCTACACTACCCTGGTTGACAAAATACAGTTGCTACATAATTTAAGTTCACAAAAATAATTTTAACACTACTTTTCCATAGCAAAATAAGTTGCTTGTCTTGGTATTTGAACCGTGAACACCTACAAATAAAGCTAGGACACTAACCACTACATTATCTTTGTTTAGACATTTCACCTGTATATTTGCATTTATCTCCTATGGGATGTTTCAGCTATGGTAAGTGGAGGGCCATAACATGCACACCCACTTAGCTACACATAAGCATTCCTTAGCCTAGAAAAAAAGTATATATTATTATTATATTATTATGTTATATAAGTAAGTCTTGTGGTGTTCTGACAACTCAATGAGGACTGCAATCATGAAATAATGGCATTCATTTGGCTTTCAGGCTTTTATCCTTCAGGGACTCCTGCTAATACAAATCCTGTTTTCTATCAACTTTCTAAGTGTGTGAGGTCAATTTTTCAGACGTGTCTCTATTTTATTATTTATTCCCTCCATTATTTGTGCCTTTGTCAACATGCACTGCTGTAAGGGAATATTGGCATACATTTGCTTTCAGACTTCTACCCTTCAGTAATTCATGCTAATGCATGACCTGTTTTCTATCAACTTTCTAAGTTTCATGGATAATATCTGTGTTGTGTCCCTTCTGAAGGATTTATCCCCTATTATTTGTGCATTTGTACATATTTCCTGCTTTAGCAGGTTGCAGAGGTGCCAAACGGCACTTTGGCAATGCAGGGTGTGTGTCACAGAACTTGTCACACACCCCCTGCATTGCTTTCTTGTTGCTGATGTTTATTTTGGTGCCTGTGGACACTGAAATGATTATTATTTCATTTCAGTGTCCGCGGACTCTGAAATACTGGCATAATATTAGAGTAAATCTCTAATATTATGCCAGATCGCTTTATAAAGTGCCGTACGACACTTTCTGAGTGCAGGAGGCATATACAGTGTCCATGCACTGCTTGGACATGCCCCCTGCACTTGTTCACAGTTTGTGCCCATATAGGTAGTACAGCAGTGCACCTTCATGAATATGCAAAGCACGCTGCTGTGCTATACAGACACAAACCATTCAGTGCAAGAGTAGTTTTATTCTTGCATGGAATCTTTTGAACCCCAGGGAATATCAACTCAAATAACAAAAGGCTGGAAAAAACAGAAGCTTTGTCTAGCAATTTAGATGAACTGATAAAACTGCAAAAATCAGAAACTGTAATCAAGAAAAGGCTGGCTGGTATAGTTAAAAGAGTGTGCAGAGAAAACCTGAGATTTTCTGATGTGCCAGTGAAACTGGAAGGAACAAATTGTATTAATTTTACAAAAGCACAAATAAGCAACCAGCCTGGTGTTCCACATCAGGGTTAGTTATCTGAAAGGGCATATCAAATGTATTCTTAAAATTTAGTCTTGAGAAAGCAGCCAGGACTTATATTAGTAGATATAAAGCATGTCAGCAGAAAGATTTGATCCTGACAAAACTGACAGAAGGGAAAAGTATTAAAATTGGAGACAGCAGAATGATTGTGAAAAGTGATTATTCACTGTACACCATGTAGAAAAGAAAGAAATATAGCATAGCATCCAGGGAATGTTGAGAGGCAGGTGTGAGATTTAGGCTGCTGTATCCATCTGTCTTCAGAATTTTTTTCCTGGAAGATCAAATATATTTTTGGATGCAGAGTAGTCTAAGGAAGAAATAAAAATGTTTATCTAACAAAAAGCCAGTAAACAGATGGGGACTTTACCTCTAGTTTTCCTGACAATAAAGCTCATAGAAAAACTTTGTCAGTGAAACCTTTTTCCAATGTTACAGTGGAAAACAGACAGAAAAAAAATCATAGCAGTTGACTAGAAGAATCAGGAATAGCTTGGTCCTTAATCAAATTCTGATGTTAGGAGATGATCAAGAACAAGACTGAAATTAATGAATAAATGGGAAATTATAAACCATCAATCAGATTTGTGAAATATGTCTTTGCAAGAAAAAGTAGGCGAGAAAGACTGGATTTCTGTTGCTTTTAGTAATCCTAGACTGGGGGGCTGTGAAGCGTATCCTCCACTTTATGTCATTAATGTTTAGAAGGACACTGAAGGAAAAAATGAAGCAACTGTAAGTAAAACATTGTTGTGCTTAGTACTATTTGTATAAAATATGTAAGGATATAAACTGCATGCTATATTGTAAAACAATGATGTATAGTGGTCGGAAGGGGTAGTTTTAATATGGGGAAGTCTTTTCAGTGACTGTTGTATGTGCTAAAGATATTAAAGTAAGCACTTTTTTAGTTGTAACAAATATAGGCTTTACAGTATAACAAGAGAAGAAAGGCTGGACAGAAGCAAATTTTAAGTTAATATGTTGTGGTCTTGGGCTGCTGGGGTGGGGGTGTAAAATTGCACTGATTATATTATATTTAGAATTAAGCTAATAGTTTCTGTTGTTCTAACAAGGGTGGATATCTAGATTAATGTCCTCATTTTAAGCTATAAAGTATTTTTGTAAACATTCTGAAACTCTTTTGATGTTCAGTGGTGAACTATATTGTTTGTTGTTATATTTACAAACAAATGACAATAATGACAGTTTACATAATCTGTAATTAAGTATATGAACAATAAATCTCTCTCTCTCTCTCACTCTAGATGTATGGAACAAAGCTCAAGCATCACTTACATTTTTTTCATTCTGTAACTTTTAAGGTAATAGCTTCTTGTAGCTTTTATGTTATACTGTTTTGCAACCATTCAAATAAATATGAACAAACAAGAGTTGATGACTAGAACTGCAGGTGTTCCTTGAGAAACACTTGGAGACATCACTAGGACTGAATGAATTAAATTTACAACCTCTATAGATAAGTTGTAGTTAATGTCATTTGTGACTTTAATTCTTAAAACTGGGGAAATCATAGATGTTGTGGTTACAAATGTATATTTATTAAAAGTGCTTGAAGGTTCTTCTGTGAAACAGTAAATAATAAATCCCCAAATATTAGACATACTGAGAACTAATGTGCATAGCACAAAAGGGTGAAAAACTAAAGGTTATCCTCTGATGTGGGAGGCAAGACCCAAACAGCCCCATAAGTTATATGTGCCAGTTCCACAATCACAACAACTTGAAATCCAAAAAGAAAATTACTGCTGGAGCACACTAAAATCATACCTACAGTGACCTCCTGCAGAAAGCAGTGATCAGCATTTTGTTCCTCAGTATCTTGTGCTTCAGGCAACTGACAGCAGAGAACTTCAACTTGGCCACTTGTGGAGATACTGTGTTTGTAATACCATTTTATAAAATAGATAAAAATATTAAACTCTGATTGTTTAATGTATACTTTAACCATGTCATCATATCAGTACAGACCCAGAAAGCCGAATACTTCTAAAATTCTAAAGTTAATCAAATCACATATTACTTAACCAGCAAGTTCAGAGGAAAATGCTACCATAGTTATCTTCATTTCAAATTGAAAGAAATAGTACTGAAATAAATCGCTCATGCTATTCAGTCTGTGATGCAGTGTCAATTTTTTAAATATAAAATTGCAAAACTAGTACAACTGTAGCATTAGTTATATTTTAACTATGTACCAGTAAAATCCACTGTGATAATTTTTCCATAAAATACAAAGTATAAAATCAATATTGCTAGTATACATCCTACTGTTCTAACAGCCAAGATAATTCAGATTATATGCAATCAAAGACTATGAATGACCATTACAGAAGACTAAATGACTACACCATTTATTCCCTATCTGAGAAGCTTATTATTTGATGTGGGGAGTCATAAAAAAATTCACCACCAAAGAAACGAGGCAATCATTTTAAGGAACTCAACTGCTGTCTTGAAAATGAATATGATTAACTGCCTCAAATTTATTGTTGGTATACAGTTAATTGGGCTTATTTACTTATTTTTGTACTTTTACTTGATAATTTTAAGAATTTTGACTTCTTCTTTCGGCTTTTTCCTGGTTAGGAGTCGCCACAGCGGATCACCTGTCCGCTCATGATTGGCAGTGGAGTTTTACAGTGTTGAGCTGCCAGCCCGGCGCCCAACCTCCCACAGAAGGCACACACACACACATGCACTCATGCCTAGGGCCAATTTAGAGTGTCCAATCCACCTACAGCATGTCTTTGAGATGTGGGAGGAAACCGGAGCACGCGGAGGAAACCCACGCGACCACAGGGAGGACATGCAGACTCCTCACAGAAGGCACCCCAGCATTGAACAAGAGAACCTCTTGATGTGAGGTGGCAATGCTAACCGCTGCACCACTGCGGCTGCCCTAATTTTAAGAATTTTGACTAATCTCCATTATTCCAGTAAGTTATTTCTTTGAAGACAGGAAGTGTAAGTGCTTCTTGAAGGAGTTGAGAGAGCAGTCTATATTTATCTTGTCCTGTCTAGCAAACAACAAGGCAGTGAGCAGACAACTACTAGGTTGTAATATTTTCCATAGGCTATATTATGCTACCACATAGAGCATACCCAGAATTTTTAGAACTAATCATCAATTTCCCATGCAGCAGTTTTCCACCACAGTATTCCACCAACTTTTAACACCTGGGCTAATAACCACTCCTGAGTCATCTGGGTCATAATCAGGGGTTCATCACTTTGCAATACAGAGTTGATTTTTCATGGGGAGTATAAATATATATTCTAATAAGCATATATTCTATATATTGATGATCATAAAGGCACCATATGAATTGGTATTTTATTTCATTGTTAAAAAGCACTAAATATCAATACTCTTCATTTTGTAACTTTCTGCCTTTGGAGAATAATACAGAGTATTAAATGAGAATGATGTTGGTTATAGTTTTGACACAAAATAGGCCATTATACATGAATATTGCCTGTCATTCCATTTTTGCATATAGAAACTTAAATGAAATGGTGTCTTGAGAAAGTCATACCTTAGTGAGGCACTGCATTCTAGATTATGCCATGGAAGGAAGGAGACATTCAGTTTCTGTGGGGAAATGCTATATATGACAACAACAATCTTTCAGAATGTTTCATGGCAGGCATCAACACACACACACACACACACACACACAGACACACACACACACACACACACACATGCAGGCATGCAGGCATGCACGCACGCACACACACACACACACACACACACACACACACACACACACACGCACGCACGCAAGCATACAGGCATGCACACACGCACGCACACACACACGCGCGCGTGCGTGCGCACACGTTCATTTGCAGGGAAGAACGATAATATTCTCCAGTGGTATAGCTTTCTGTCCTAGTACAAAGTTGGAAACTGACACCATCTCTGATTACCAGGTTGGGGACCTACCAGTTACCATTTCAGCCTTGTTAATAAGAAAAATAATCACAAATGATCATATGTAGCACTGCAGTCTGGCTAAATAGATGTGGATGTCAGCGGCTTTTGACTTAGCAGCACTTAGCAGCAAATACCTACTTGTAAATTCATAAATAACTAGATGAGCATCCATGGGCATTTTCTTCTAAAACTTTATTGCAGGCAGGTGTAACAAGAACATCAAAATAATAACACAACTAACTGTTGTGGTTTACACTTGCACATCAAATAGAAACAACTTAATGACAATTGAAATATATTTACAAACGCGTGTTCAGATCCAATATCATATGACAGAATACTATACTTTAAACATATCAATGATTTGCCACCCCCCCATGCCACAAATTCCATTAAATGTATCCACATGCTTTTTAAAGTTGAAAAAATAAAATGCTTACATCAGAAAGAATGAGCTAGACACTTCAGTTAACAGTTTTTATATATAGTGAGAAAAATGAAAACTGCATAGGGAAATAAAAAAATAATCTTTTTTTAAGAAAATGATTGCAAGAAAGAAACACATCTTTTTACAGCTAGTCTTTCCTAGTTATTTCTTCACTAAAAGAATTGATGAACCCTAAAGTTATCTGGGTGAGTGTTCAGTACATGTTACACACAGAGACAAAAGTGCAAAGAAACAGTATCACTTGTCTGTACAAAACTCTAAGGTCACTTCTACTCTGTACTGCTAACTTGTTATATGTGACGCCTCACTCTTCCTTATAGAAATCACAGATGCAATTGACCAGTCGAATAGCTATCTCCTGTACAGAAATTTCTTATTGTTCTTGACTAGCTATTTCCTGTGCAGAAGTTTCTAATTGTTCTTATACTGCTCATCTCTTCAAAGCCTAAGGATAGTCACAGACCTTGTAATCAAAGAACAAAATAATTACAGTTTGCGATCTTGCGTCTGCCATGCATTTTGAGCATATGTATAATTGCTGTTATTTCTCACCTGAAAGCAGTTACAAACTTCAGATACAAGCTTTATGTACCTTTTTGCTGACTTCATAGAAAAAGGTCATGTGTTCCTTCATATTTTCATGCCACTGAGAAAACAGACATATTGCAGATTAAATAACATTGTCTAGTTTACCTGCTGAAGTCTTTACAAGAGTAAAGCACATCCCACATATCTGTTGCATTATGATTCATATAAGAATAGCAAATTTATTCTTAAATGCAACATTTAACAAGAAATGAAGTCACTGCATAGACACTCAGTTTCTGGTCTCTATTTCTTACTCTCAAAAATGCATATATACTAGAAAGATAAACAAGCAACATTCTGAGTTTCTTTTGCCCAAACTTCGAAAACATTTATAAAGGCATCTTCTGAGATTCTGTCTTCATACTCTTGATGGATGGCTTCTACAAGCAGATCAGGAAAAGATTTGTAAATTGTGCACTGAACCTCAAAGGGCAGACTGTAGCTGTTTATGCTGTTTTTGACATGCCTAGCATGGCTCCTTGTATGAATCCAACCAACTATAAATTGTTCTAGAATCTAGCAGCTGTTATGAAATTGATTACACTCATTCTGTGACATTGCCTGTTTATTATATCACTTATGGCATCATGTTTTCTTTTTTTTTTCAAACTGATCACATGATTGCATTGAATGTTCCTCTTAGTCCATGAAAAATAAAATAATCAGATCTCCGAACCAGTTATTCAGTTAGTTCAAGCTGTAATATATGTCAACCTACAGCAGCTTAGAAGAGACAATAATATAAGCAGTTCTAAATAGTCTTAACTGCTGGTTGGTATAGAGAGGGGTGCCTGTAGGTCATGTAGGAGACTGGAAAGAGTGTCCTCATCCAGAAAAGGGTTGTAACTGGTTTCTTGGAAAAGATGTGTTTTCAACAAAAAGAAGATAACAGAATTTATTATTAAGATAGCACAAAAAGGGAAGAAAATATTAATGGATAACATCAATATGCCAATGATAACACTGAGAACAGTAAAGATCAAGATAGTTTCATAGGTTCATAGGTGTTTACTAGGCTAATAAGCACAAGGAACTTTTTAAGACTAGCCATGCATCCCAAATCTCTGACAAGTTCTCATACCCTTGATAAATGTAAGCAGGGCCACAGGAGATGAAATATTGACAAGCAGGGGCCTGGGAGTTGAGACATTTACAGGCTGCCTGTCTTGTGCTACATAACAGGCTGGCCATTGGGTACCAGGTAACAGGTATAATCATTGGACCTCATTAAGAATTTTGGAATCCACAGTGAGGTTGATTTTTTTCTGAGAAATAAACATTTAGGAAAATAAATGTAGCTTATTTGGATGACATGAAACATAAACTTCTTTTCTTTGTATTTGTAACTAGGTTTTATACAGATTTGTCCTGATTGTTTGGCCAGAGGAATCACTGGACACAATGGGTGTTGGCAGAAATCATTTTTGCTGCATATTTTATCTGTTTGGAATTAGAAAATATAGTATGTAGGACAGCAATCTGGCTAAGTGGTAGCTTTTGACCATTTACCAACAAATACCTACCTATCAATTAATAAATAACTAGATGACCAGCAACAAGTTTTTTAAAGATTAATAAATAAAATGCATTTCACTGGAATGAATGCCTTAGTTATGTCAGTAATATATATATATATATATATATATATATATATATATATATATATATATATAGAGAGAGAGAGAGAAAGAAAACTGGACAGGGAAATTGGAAATAATCTGAGCAAACTAATTATAAGAAAGAAAAAAAAAAAAAAACAAACAAACTTACAGCTCCCTAGAACTTACCTAATAAGCTATGACCCTATTCAAGGAGGAACAGAGAGAGTAAAGATTTAATAATTATTAAAAAGGCAAGAATAAAACTGAAAATTCACCTAGTTCAAAGAAATGATATACCTTCTGGAAATGACATTTATTGCATTGTGTTGTGTGGAAGAGAATTATCAAGTAAATCTAGATGCTAGAACTCGGACTCATGCAGTCAAAAACAAGCAAAGAAAGACAGCACCGTACACACATTGTCAATTTAATATGCATATGTCCATTCAGTGGAAAGTAAGACAAGCCATGTATAAAAAACAAGCCATGCATGTAAAAGATGAGAAGACCAGGTGACACAAAACTGAAAACTGGTTGCAGGAAGGAAGGCACCAAACACAAAATGTAAGAACAAGCAGTTTAATCCAAAATGAAGTGCTTTTTGTCACAGTAAATACTGTGACTTCTTCAGATCAATTTTGAATCCCACCACTGCCCATGATATGAAATATGTGCAGTGGACAGAGTCTATGGTGCTTTGATCTACTCCACAGCCCAAAAATAAATTTATTTTTAACTCGAAAATCTTAATTCCACCAATGATATCACTACTCGAATCATATCACTGTTACAAAGCAGATTACAGCATAAAGAAGGCATTTAAATAGGAATCACTAAACAAATCATTAAGAGTAGCTTACTCACAGGAGCATCTGGGAAATATGCACTGCCACCCCAGGTATAAGATAGCAATATTCACATCCAAGAATAGGCTTCACAATGAACACCCCACTCAGCAGTCTTTGGCCTAGCTCCACAACCACCAATACAAAAAAATAAAGGAAAAATAACCAGATACAGATTCAAAATTTTTGCACTTAGTGCCTTGGCCAGATAGCCTTCAAGAAGTAACATTCCTAATCCACACTTCCCCTATACATATATATATATATATATATATATATATATATATATATATGTATACACACACACACACACACACACACACACACACACACACACACACACACACACACCTTTGCTCATCAATAAAACAAACAATTAAGAAAACACAATAATAGAATAATAAAAAATAATTGACTAAAGCAAGTATTTCCAATTAAGTTCATGATGCAATCCCTCTGGTAAAAGAGTATTATATTTTATAATAAATAATGCTTCTTTATATAATAATATGTTTTTTATAAGTGCAGCATCACCAGTTCTATCAAAAATGTTTTCAAGAATTGTAGCCTGTATTAAAGAAGTATCACTATTATGTTTATCCATAAACTGCATAGCTATAGAACTTTCTACTCTCTGTTTTTTTATGTCCCTGATGTGCTCCTGTAGCCTGACTTTAAATTTCCTCTTACTCTGCCCAATGTAGAACAGGTTTCAGGGACATCTAAGACAATATATAACACCTTTTGTGTCACAGGAGAATTTATTATTAGGTTAAAAATTTTTTCCATTGATTTTTCCAAAATTACGAACAACACACTTGCATATCTGTAAAAGGGAAAACTTCAAAGATCAATACACGTTAGGTTCAAGCAAGGCACCCTTTATTACTTGCAGCAAGGAGACAAAGCATGTAGGTACAAGGTTTGTCTGACTTTCTGGTGGTCAGTATGTTATTCTTATACAGTTCTCTTTATGCCACATAGAAAATGTTACTAATCTACTGCTGACGTAGTTGGACACAGCTTTCTGTACGTTACACAGAAAATGTTACCAGGCTTATTGCTGACATGGTCAGATTATTGCTGTTTTGCAAAAACATTTGAGAAAAACAACCTGGCCTTGGGCTTATTTTAGCTCACCTTGTCTCTTCAATTCTTCCATTGTACAGTTCTAATACATGCGATACATTTTGACTAGATTCGAGGTATATTTCTAGCTTTGGTACAAGTAGTGCTGACTATGGTTTAAGATTTCAAACATCTATTGTTTTCTTTATCAAGACTTCTAGCAGCTGCACATTTTCTCATGGCATAAGCAGAAATAGTATGTCTCTTATTAAGTTTCCGGTAGCTGCACATATTTTCATTGCATAAGCAGAATAAAGTGTCTTTTATTAAGTTTCTAATAGCTGTGCAGATTCATGCAGTATGAACAGAATAAATGTATTAACCCTTTTAAGCCTTTAATGTACTAAGCATGCACATTGCTATTATGCATTTTCCTAACATTAGATTACAATTGTTACAGGGTGTTGTACCCACACATTTTACAGGGAGCATAATATTTTCATCAGGTAACACAAACAACTTCGCCAGCTTATCCCTTAGACTCTGTCCCCTTCTATAAGAGATAGAAGGCTGGCTATCAATTATTTTATTTAGCTTATCATCTTTCCTTAAAAATGTCCAATAATATTTAACCAGTTTGCAAATTTCTTCACTCAAAAAGTTACAAGTTGTAACAAAAAACATACAGTCCACACCCTCCTTCACACAAATTTGTCCCTTATTTTTAAACATTTGTTGTTCCTCCAAACAGAATCCAACAATTTTATTCACTGCATCTACCATGGTGTCTCTATCATAACCCCTACGCAGAAACATAAGTAATGTTTCACGAACTTCTTTATGTAGATCTGTTTCATTGTTACAAATTCTATGTAACCTAACTTCCCATAGGGAAGAGACTTGATCGTGTGAGGGGGATGACAACTATTACTATGAAGAAACTGGCTCCCATCTATGAACTTCCAATGTACGGAAGTTTGAATGAACCCATTTTCAGAACCAATTAAATGGAAATCTAAAAAACTGATCTCCTTACTGTACTGTAGACCATGAAATTCCAAGCCATATACATTATTACTAATATCTCTTACAAAATCCTGAACTTTATTCATACCATCCTCACATAAAAAAAAAAAACAAATCATCTATAAATCTATAAAATAATAAAACATGTTTCTGAAAAAATAAATTCATATATATTCCAATTCAAATTTAGCCATAAACAAGTTAGCATACATGGGGGCAAAATATGCCCCCATGGCAATACCTTGTAACTGGTGATATGTAGTATTGTTAAAACTAAAATAATTATTTGTTAAACAAAACTGTAGCAATTCTATTATATAATGAGATGCTGGGCTGTCTTCAAAAAATATAATACAGCTGATATACCATCTCTATGTTTAATATTCGTATAGAGACTCCGCACATCAAGGGTAATCCAATACATATTGGCTTTCCACTTGATTTTAGAAATTTTAACAAGAAAATCAAAGGAATCTGTTATATATGATGGAAGCTTTTCTATATAAGGCAACAAGAATTTATGAAGAAAAATCCCAATATTATGAAGGAAATAATTAGTGGCTGACAATATAGGTCTGCCTGGAGGGTTGATAGTATCCTTATGAATCTTTGGGAGGCAATAGAAGGTAGCTATTTTACAGCCTTCTGCATTAAATTTAGTTTCAAGTTCTCTTTTGGTAAAATAACCTAAACAGCAACCTTTTTCTAATAAACTAACAAACCTCTGTATTGCCTCACCATACTTATTACTATCACTTACTTCATATACCATGCTATCGTTAAGATGTTACAAACATGTGGCTAAATATTGGGAGAAATGAAGAACAACAATTTTGTTGCCTTTGTCTGCTGGCTTAATAACAAGATCTTTTCTATCAGCTAAGTTTTTAAGGCCACCCACTCATTTTTAGTTAAAGTGTACTGAATAAGATTTCTATTAGTAACAATTTCAGTGTATAGTTGTTCGATGGAAAAATCCAACATTTGAGCAAAATGTTTAATACATTCTTTAACAAATGGGGGAATAAGTTTACATTTAAACTGGACTGCAGAACTATCTAATGAGTAATATGCATTAGGGCTAACATCAAAATCACCCAAGTCAGAAGAACAAGAATAAAAGCTATCTTCCTCACTCATTACATCCAAGTCATTATTGACACCATATTTGTCTGCTTTATCAAGAAAAAATACTTCAAATGCAATTTGCTCACAAGCTGAAAAACCTCCTGTTTTAAAACATATAGTCTTGGTATCACTGTGAGTATAAATTTAAGCCCTATATTCAGCACACACATTTGTTCAGTAGATAAACAAAATCCAGATAAACTGACAACATAAGCATTATTAGCAACATAAAAATCACTGCCATCTACCTCATTTATGCATGTGTTTAAAATGTCCTTCATTCGCAGTTGAAACATTTTGGGTTCCTCTTTTCTTAGTAGTGATGCTGTTTTCACTGTCTCCGTTACTTCGAAATCGTCGTTGATGTGCTTCCGGATCCTGTGCTAGAGGAAGAGGTGGATAAGGGATATTAGTAATAATGTGTATTGGCTGAAATTTGATGGTCTACAGTATGGTAAAGAGATCAGTTTTTTTATATCTCCATTTAATTGGTTCTGAAAATGGGTTCATTCGAACGTCCGTACATTGGAAGTTCATAGATGGGAGCCATTTTCTTCATGGTAATAGTTGTCATCCCCCTCACACTATCAAGTCTCTTCCCTATGGGGAGTTACCCACAGGACATCAGATTTATTTCTGATAGCAAGTTTAAATGATTGATGCTGGTGTGCCTTATGTGGGAGATTCTACAGGCTCCTGGTTACATTAGCTAGGCTGCCATCTGCTTCTACCAGTGACCCAGTTTCTTTGCTAACAGCTTCTTACATTATTGCATATTTTTCCAGTCTGGTCAAAAGATTAGTCTGAACAAGTACTTTTTCTTCCATTACTGAGCTCACTTGCCAGGCATGGTCACGACTATAGTGGTGACATTACATCTCACCTCGTGGATGCAGATATGGGCTGAAGATGTGATTGCTAACAAGGGAAAATGATTGGAATCAAACATTCATTTAAGTAGGTTACACAGAGTTTTGTGGTGCAAAAGACAAAATTTGCTATTTCCCTGTAAATTCTAGACATCTGAGAGGCATGGTCATAAAGAGACCATCATTAAGCCCCAGTAATATTGACCTTGTCCTCACAAACATTTCTCCCAGTTGCACTCCACTGTTTATCCCCTCCCTATTCAAATGTGACCATTTTGCATTGATCTTCTCTATGCAGACCTACTTTGTGGCCCCTAATAACTCTTCTACATTCAGGATTCACTCCAAAATAAATGAATTACTATTTACTGTTCGTATTAATTATCATAAATGGTATAGCTCTCCAGCAAACCTAGTAACATAAATGAGGCTGCTGCCTTTTGCTTTGACTTTCAGTCCTTCTTGGCAGGTGCATTGAGGAATACCAATCATGTGTAAGCAGAATGGCAGATTTTTAACAAAAACCCATATAGTGGAATTACAACAGCATCTAACTGTATAATAAAAAGAAAAAGGACCTGGCTATCCTTAAAAGAAGTCCACTTCATCTTTACAGAAGGATTTAAACCATGCAGCATAACTTGTAAGCATAAATAGTGAACATGTTACACTAAAGCATGTAAAAACAAAGTACCAAATTCCAAATGTTATTTTATGTACTTTCATATGTATGTATGCATTTATTTCCAATACATAGAAAGTAGGGCATTAATTTAAAGTGGAGAAAAACTTAGCATGTTGCCAGTGAAAAGTATGTGGTACAGAGCAGCCACAAAATGGAACAATGAAATAGATTCTAACATTCTTTGCATATGCCACACAAATTAGTATCTGGTTTTCAGCACAACTGCAGCACTTTATAGCAACAGAAATACACTCGCAACCAAAACAATCACAGAAAGACAAATCAGAGAAGCAAATAATTATCAGCTGAGCTTTGCTAATGAGAGAGAGCATTGTAGATGGGTAAATGTGTTATGACAGTTTCACACTTGCAATAACACTACATATGGATGTTTGATAAAACAGCTAATTTTCATTTAAACCTAAGAAGTCTGGAATATGAGTTAAATTTTCACTTTGGAAATGGACAGACTTTTGCTAGTTCTCTTTTATGTGTACTAGTGAAGTCTGGAAAAAATCCCTTGCTGTTTTACATTCATTTTGCATTACTTTGGGGTTGTTGTGAGGTTGGAAGGGAAAGAAGCAACACTAGACCAGGCACACTTTGTCTGAATAGTTGTCTGAATAGTAATGCAGTTAGGAAAGGTGGAGGGGGTGGTTTCATAATGTAATATGTAGGATTAGGGTTAGGAGCATTGCAGGTCAGGGTTATAGTTTTGATGACATGAGTAAGAATGGGCAATGGGGTTTTGGATATGAATCACAGGATCATAGGAGGTTACTAAGCTAATGGCCCTGGGGCCCTTACAAGCCTAGCCAAGAGTTTATCCCCCAAAAGAAATCTGAATCAGCACCTGTTGTCCCTGTCAGTGAAGGACACAGGTGGAACCCCTGGGACAAATTTGTGTTTTCTCATCCACTCATCAAGTTTGCTCTTGAAGTGTGTCAGCGAGGCACTCTGTTTGACATGTATGGGAAGTCTATTCCAGAGACAGGGCAGCCTCTGGAAGACAAACCTGTCTCTCCAGCAGGTTTTGTTGATGTCGCATATTAGATTCAGGCCTTTCAAGTGGGTAATGTGCGAGGAGCCAGATTGTCTTGTAGGCGAGACACAGATCACCTCTGAGCAATCTGGATGATACCGAGTAGAGTGACAGTGATTTGAGCCTGTGCACATAGGGCAGGTTTTGGTGTCCATGGATTGTCTTTGTGAGGTATTTCTGTGGCCTTTCCAGTTGGTGCAGATATTTGGAGATGTACACAGCAAATGGGACGTTACACTCACTATTATTTTCCTTCAATGAGGAAGGAGTAAGGAGAGGTCATAACCTCCTTTTTTCTGGATGCAATCCCTTTACTTATGAGATGAACCAAGTAAAAGGCTTTTCTGACCACTGCCGCTATATGATGGTCAAATGTGAGATTGCTACCAATCTGAGTACTCAGGTCTCTCACCACAAGTTGTGTGCTTAGGGGGTTGCCGTTGATGTGGTAATCAGTATGGGCTGTGTTTTTGCCGAATGGTATGATGATGCTGTTTTTGCATTTAGCTTGAGGCCATGACTTTGGCACCAGTCATTAGTTGCTGTGAGACCCTCTTGCGGAATGTTAACATCATATGGGGAGTCAATGACAGCACCCAACTTACAGTCATCCACAAACTTGCTCAGCCACAGGCCTTTTGTCTTTGCCTGGACCTCTGAGAAGTAGATGCCAAACAGTAGGGGTCACAGGACAGATCCCTGGGAAACTCCACTAGTGACAGGTCTGCTATTAGAGGTGGAGGCACCTATTTTGACCTTGAGGGTCCTGTCAGTGAGCCAGTTGACCACCTGCTTGATGAGCTAGGGATTTATACCAAGTTGTGTTAGCTTCTCGATGAGGCCTGAGTGGGGGAATGTGTCAAAGGCATTGGCCAAGTCAAGATAAGCTGTATGTATTGATTTTCCCTCATCCAGGGCCTTGGTGACAGTCTCAAAGAAGTCAACCATGTTCAACAGGCAAGATCTGCCCTTGATGAATCTGAATTGGGTGGGGTCAAGTGTTTGGAAATTGTCTATATCCTTGTTTATGAGATCCATAGCAGTACGCTCCATGGCTTTACAGATCAGACTTGTCAAGCTAATGAGGTGATAGGTTCCAGGGTCAGTAGTGGCACCACCTTTGTGCAAGAGGATGACAATGGCAGTTCTCTACACTGCTGGAATGCGGCCTGCACTTAGGCTGTGGTTGAATAGGGTGCTCAATGGCAAAGCCAGTTCTTGCTGGAGATGGTGCAGAATACAGCCAGGGATACTATCAGGTCCCATGGAAACTGTGTTCGATAGGGCCTTTAACACTTGATCTATGGCGATATGAGGTACAGGACAAGTATCAGGGATGTCAAAAGGGCCTTTGGGGGAGCAGGGGGGGGTGAAGTTTGTGCTGAACCTATCTGCTAGCAGGTTGGCTAAGTCAACAGGATCAGTGTAAGTGATACTGTTAGGAACTAATTTGGAACAAACCTGGGCCTTGCCATGGAAGTTTCTGATGTAAATGAAGAAGGCTTTGCGGTTTCCCTTTGTTTCAGAGTCTAGTTTCGATTCATAATTGGCTTTGGAGGTTTTCACTAGTAATCTGATTTGCTTGTTGAGGCTAATGAGGGAGTTTTTCCAATTTGGAATTTGTTCCTTTTTACCGTTAGACAACAGTTTCTTCCTTTTGTTGTAAAGTCTGTTGATAGAGGATGTCCACCAAAAAGGTTTGTTTTTCTTTGAGGAGCAGGTTTTAGTTCTGTTGGGCATGGCTGAGTCCATGCAGTTGTACAGGTGCTTGAATACTGCATTGGCATACTGTTCAGCATAGCTGTGTGCATCCTCTGAGGGGGCGGTGGTGTGAAGCTGCTGAAACCATCCCTTAGGAGGTTGTAGTCAGCTTTTGAGAAATTTTTTAGCTTGATTATGGCTGGGAGGGGGTTAGGTGAGATAGAAACTGTGAATGAGACAGTCCAATGATCTGATCTCACCAGGGAGGAACGTACTATGGGAGTGGTGCAGCGGTCACCCATGTTGGTGAGAACCAAGTCTAGAATTTTATCTCCCCTTGTGGGGGATGAGATGAGTTGGTCTAGTGCATTAGAGTTGATGAAGTCAAGGAATCTTTGAGTGAGTGCATTAGTGCAGCAATAGTTCATCCAGTCTATGGTGGGGTAGTTGAAGTCACCAATGATCAGGGTGTTGGGGGTACCTCGATGGAGTCAAGTAGATCCAGGTAGGAGGAGTGGGTGTACTGAGTCATGAAGAGGGATCTATAGCTGGCTATAACTTGGATGGGTGTCTTGCCAACCATCAGTTGCAACTGGAGTAGTTTTGGTGCATCATGCTGGCAAACCTGGAGGTGTGCCTGTCCTTAATGTAGATAGAGACTCCACCACCCTTAGTCTTCCCAACCTCATTTTGAGGTTGGAATGTGTGGAAAGAGGTATAGCCTGGTAAGGCAGTGGTGCTCTTTGCAGCTCTGGACCAAGTTTCCATGACAGCACAGACATTGGCATCTTCCATGGCAAGGAGAGCCTCCAGTGAGTGCATTTTCAGATTAAGACTCCTAGCATTAAGCAGCTTGACCCTGAATTTGCTTTTTGAGAGATCTTTTATGTTGGAAGATTTGTCTTTGGGACATTGCCTAACAAAGGCACAGTGGTGGTGGTGGTGGTGGGGGGGGGGGCTTGGCCAGCATCCAGAATCCCAGTGATGACAGGTGGAGGCCATCTCTGACAAAGCATCAGGGCCTGTTGACCATGTTATCCCAGGCAGACAGATACTGTATCCCCTTGGAATGACACCAGAAACTAAGCCAATTGTTGAATTCAATTATTTTTTTTTGTTATTGTGGTATCATTCTTAGTGAAGGTAGGATGCTGCTTAGAGCTAGGGTCATACCTGCCTGGGATGCATACTCTTGAGAGCTCAATCATGTCTCTCTTCATATAGTTCAGGGAGGTACATCTCAAGTAATTCACACCAACATGGACAATGACAGAGTCATACTTGTACTTTTTAGGTGGAGAGACTTAAGTGCGTTCATGATGTGGCAGATTCTGGCACCAGACAGACAACTGACTGTGACATTCTCTTTGTTGGATCTGGTAAGGGAGACATTGGTGTGTCTCACAATTGAGTCGCCAATGACTAGTATTTTTGGTTTATTGTTATGCTTTGTGGACTGTGATATTTTATTATTTTGCCTTATGGACTGTGTTTTTGAGACACTGGTGTGTTGTCTGCTGTGTGTGATGTATGCGGTGTTGTGTGTAGAATATCTGTGAATGTGTTTTGGAGGTTTCTGCTGTTTAGGTAAGTTTTTATTTAGGAATTCTGTATAGGTGGAAGTGTGTTGCTCTTGGCTATGTGATGTGAGTGGTGTGGTGTTTGTGCTGGCAATCTTCTCTTTGTCAGGAGTACTGACTGTGGAGTGAGAGAGCATGGATTCCAGGTTACTGATGTAGATGCATTTTTCATGAGTAGAATAATTATGTGCTAGGAGAAGAGGGCTGTCAGTAAACACGAGGCAGTTGCTGCATTGTCTCAGTATGCCCATGTTGACCTGGCTGGCAGGAGAAAGTGATGGGAATTGTCCAGACATAGTGTTTTGAATACTTGGGCAGACTTATGGAGAGAGGGTTTTGATAACGGTTTGTCCACAAAAGTGTAGATCACAAAAACCTTCTTAAATGTAAAGTAACTGGCCTGAAGGACAAGTGCTAAAACCAAAACTAAGATTCTTAGAATAACAGATTAATCAGGCTATTAACAAGCAGTAATAAATGCAGCAGAATAAAAGCACTTGAACACTTAAGATCATGGAGAAAAAATAAGGTAATAAATTAGGAAGAACACAATTACGTAAAAGCAGCTGAATAAAGTGTAATTTTTTTTTGTGGAGAGAGAAGAAACAGAAGATAAAAATACCACAGAAAAAAAGGGAGGAAATCTGTCCAAAACTGTAATATTATCTTAGTGCCTCAGCTCAAAAACCTTCAAGAGATAAAACACTTCATACATAAACTTCATTATATAAAACCTCTTTGTTTCACCAATCTCTCTTTCTAAGACCTCTTTGTTTCATCAGTATAAAAAAGGTTACATGAGCATCTCAGTACATAAAGAACACCTTTAGTATTACAATTTACACACTGTCTTGGAGTATAAACCACATTATTTATTTTATCAAAGAAAGGAGCTACATACTGACAAACAAAGCATTTCTCACATGGGAATGTTCCTACAAGCCTAGGCTCTACCCATAATCCAGTCTTTGGAACCTCAAAGGCACTATGAGCAACCATGTGCCTTATACTATGACCGCTTTGTTTGTCAGTATGTAGTTCCTTTCTTTGGTGAAGCAAAGAGGTCTTTTAAGGTTAGGATGCAGGAGCATCTCAAGGATATTAAAAATAAAAAAGCTGAAAGTCCTGTAGCCTTTCATTATATGTTGTGTCATGGGGGGAAATATCTGTTTAAGGGTTATTATTTTAGGAAGTGTTAAAGGGTGGAATGATTTTGAGATGAAGAAAAAATTAGTTTATAAAGAGACAGTATGTATTGTAAAGGTTGGGAGGGTGGCCTAATGGTTAAGTTGTTTGCCTTACAAACACAAGGTGTAGGGGTTTGCATCTCACAATGGATAATTGGCTAGGCTTACAAATGACTCACAAGGGCAGTTAGCCTAGTACTAACCTATGAAGTTTGGGACTTTAGCACCTTTTGGTCTAAACCATGAATATAATTGGAAAGTATTTTTGTGATTGTTGGTGTTTTTCTATTGGTGTTTTATTTAATGATTTAATTGAAGTGTTAATTGGCATTTTTTTTCAAATAAAATTTTTTATTAATTTTCACATGTTGTAACAACAACAGAGGTCATCTAGGCATGGAGGAACATTGGTTATCCATAGTCCAAACGTAAATAAATGACAAAGTAACATTGTGATGCCCTTGTGGGTACTTCGATACCTATATACAAAACCTAACAGTGCTAATAGACTAGATCTTTGTTTTTTATACAAAGCAGACATTGACATATACCCTATTGGGCTATCAATAGCTATTACACAGTTTATACCTACAAATTTACTCAACATAACTATATACACTATTTACACACTAGTGTCACCTAAGTTTACAATTTAACTCCATACACGAAAACTTACTGGGTGGTGCAGCGATTGTGAGTCTAGTATGTAGAGGTCTAAGCGATCCAAGGTAGTTATAGCTTAGGCCTTCTTGATGGATTAATATGGGTTTATTTATTGTGATAAAGTATCTGGTAGTAAATTCCAATAATTCTGATAGTAAAAGAGTTTCTTTTGACTTTTTGTAATAAATTTGCTTGCTAGTATGTATTTCGTAGCCATACATTTGTAGTCTTCCCATGAGATTTTGGATCTGTCAAGCCAGTTATTAGCTATGTATGATTTCATAAGGGCACACAGTGTTATTATGATGTGTTTGTTTATGTAAGCGAGAATATCTGAAATTATATGGAGTATTGCAATTTCCCATGGCAAGGTGGTCTTTGTAACCTTTTTTCTCCAATTTGGTTCTTAGCAAACACCCCAATTTATATACATTTTTGCAGCTCCAAAAGACATGGAGGATGTCAGCAATGGTATTTGGACCGAAAGGGCAGAAAGGGGAATGAAAAGGGTCAAATTTATTTAAAAGGACAGGAGTATAGTAAGCATTATTACTGATCATGATTTGTGTGTATATTAACTTTTCATACATAACTTCATACTTCATACATAAACTTCATTATATAAAACCTCTTTGTTTCACCAATCTCTCTTTCAAAGACCTCTTTGTTTCACCAATATAAAAAGGTTACATGAGCATCTCAGTACATAAACAACACCTGTAGTATTACAATTTACACACTGTCTGGAAGTATAAACCACATTGTTTATTTTATCAAAGAAAGGAGCTACATACTGACAAACAGAGCATTTCCCACATGGGAATGTTCCTACAAGCCTGGGGTCTACCCATAAATCAGTCTTTGGAACCTCAAAGGCACTATGAGCAACCATGTCCCTTATACTATGATCCCTTTGTTTGTCAGTATGTAGTTCCTTTCTTTGGTGAAGCAAAGAGGTCTTTTAAGGTTAGGATGCAGGAGCATCTCAGGGATATTAAAAATAAAAAAAGCTGAAATTCCTGTAGCATTTCATTATATGTTGGTCATGGGGGGAAAATATCTGTTTAAGGGGTATTATTTTAATAAGCGTTAAAGGGTGGAATAATTTTGAGATGAAGAAAAAATTAGTTTATAAAGAGACAGTATATATTGTAAAAACTGGGACTTTAGCACCTTTTGCTCTAAACCATGAATGTAATTGGAAAGCATTTTTGTGATTGTTGGTGTTTTTCTATTGGTGTTTTATTTAATGATTTAATTGAAGTGTTAATTGGTGTTTTTATATAATGAAGTTTATGTATGAAGTGTTTTATCTCTTGAAGGCTTTTGAGCCGAGGTGCTAAGATAATATCAAAGTTTTGGACAAATTTCTTCCTCTCTTTTTTCTGTGGTATTTTTATTTTATTTAGTTGTGGTATTTAATTTAAAGAAACAGAAGGTAGTTCAGGATTAAGAAACTAAAGGGGTTGGCCTTCCCAAATGCTCTCTCTGTACTCACTAGACTAAGCTGATGAGATGAGACAGGGAAGAGTGTCCAAAATCAAAGAAGCAAGAGGGTAGTCCTTCCCAAATGATCTACCTGTACTCAGCTGAGTGAGCAAATGAGGTAGGAATGGGAGGAGAGACCCAAATCAAATTTACAGCAGGGGCGGGCAATTCCAAAGCCACCAAGTTTAACAGTACAACATCACTTGGGAGGGAGGCTGGGAACAAACAATGCAGACACACAGAGGCCTGCAATAAACAATGCAACAAATATATAAATGCAGTAGACTCCCTCTCCAAGTAAAGCAGAGTACCTCATTAAACCTTTTTGTGCGCAAATTGGATAACTGGATGGGGAAAAGAAACTAAACCCCTGGGATTTTACCTGTCTCCCTGCTGGACAGTGGCATAGGGTTCTGACTTTTTGGAACATGGGCTAAATTCTTGCCTAGGCTTGTAAGTGCCAATAGCCTAGTAACTTCCTATGATCCTATGATCTTATGATCTTACACTGCAAAGCAAGTGCAAAAAAGTATACTTATCTCAGTTAGGTATAGCAGATGGTTATAGAATTGTAGACAGCCAGGTAAATAGCTCTGCTGTATCAGCTCTGCTCAATTTCACAGACGTGTAAGACTTTTGTACTAGAAGTACAACAGAAAAAATATGAATCTGTTTAGTTTAGCAGCAAGGTGGAATGGAGGTTGTCTTCAAACTGAGAGTCAGCATCTGCTGTCAACCTCTGTTTAAACTTTTTGGAGGAAACTGTAGAGATGATGGAGATAGGCTTCCAGGTAGATGTATTATATGTAGATTTCTCAAATATCTTTTACACAGAGGACCACAATCCACTTATAACTAAACTCAGAGGGATGGGTATAATTTATTTACTTACTAAATGATCTCTGAGTGGGTCTGCAGTAAGACTGTGAAAGTAATATTTATTAAACAGAAGGGGCCGCTGATTGTTTTTAAATTATTTATATTTTTACTTATTGTTTGTTAATGGGGTTGGTCCACTTGTCCAAGGACAAGTAAAAAAACAAACAAAAAATACTTGTTTCCCACCTTTCTAAGCTAGTATAGTCCAGTTTTCAGGTTAGTGCTGAATTCAGGGCTGTGTTAAAAGTTTCTGTGTTTGTTCATACCTTACTTGCATAGAAGTAAGTTTCTCTGTTCACCTGTGAGGGAGGGGAGCTTTGAGCAGCCTATCTGCCCCTGGAGGAGTGGTTTCAGCCCAGAAATTAGTAGTTTATTGGCCATTTTGGGCTAATTTCTATCTCTTTCATGTCCCTGCTATAACAAACACATTTGCAAGGTTTTGTGCTTGTATACAGCTCAGCAAGCTCCTGCCTGGTGCCCTGCAGAGTTCTACAGCAGCAGAGAGACAAAAGAGAGACTTTGGAGTGATTAAGTATCATTTTTCTGCATTTTATAGGTTCATAGGTTCATAGGTTGGTACTAGGCTATCGGCCCTAGGGCCTATACAAGCCTAGCCATAACAATTCCCAGGATATTTCTTCCCACAATACCCTGGATATTTCTTCCCACAATGTTTACTTCCCTAGACCCCTGTCTAGCAGGGTGACTGATGTGATCCCTGGGGTGAATTTCCTATCTCCCATCCAATCGTCAAGGTTCCTTTTGAAGAGGACCAAGGAGGCACTCTGCTTGACATGTATGGGCAGTCTATTCCAGAGTATGGGGAGTCTCTGGGTCAGGAACCTATCCCTCCAGCATGTTTTATTTATTGTGATGACAAAGTTTAGATCCCGGGAGTGTGTGGCTCTGAGGGATTGGGATTTCTTTAAGTGGAGCATGTCCAACAGCTCAGGGTTTGACATGGTCTTGTATATTAAGCAGAGATTGCCTCTGAGTAGACGATATGCCACAGAGTATAGCTGGAGTTTTTTTAGATGGTCAGCATAGGGTATCTGCTTTAGGCTTCTTTTAGTGAGGTATTTCTGCGGCCTTTCCAGCTGTTGCAGATGTCTTGTGAGGTACATACCAAATGAGGCATTGTACTCTATAATGGGTCTAATGAGGGATGAGTACAGTGGGATAATGACCTCCTTTTTTCTGGATGAAAAGCCCTTAGTGATGAGGTGTACCACATAGAAGGATTTCCTGACTGTTGTGGCAATGTGGTTATCGAAGGTGAGACCACTGTCCACCTGTGTCCCTAAGTCGCTCATCACACTTTCGTAGTGTACTGCCATTTATGTGGTAATTCATGGGTACATGTTTTTCCCAAAGGGGATAACTGTACATTTCTTGGCATTAAGCTTGAGCCCATGGCTTGCTGCCTTTAGCTAATTCCACCTAAAATGCTGATTTTTTAGAGTTTCTGTGATTTAAAAAGCTTGTTCCAGCTGCATATTGTACTTATTTTACTGCCTGCACTTTAACAAAGTCGTTTTTGTGTTTAAATTACCTGTTTAACTGTTGTAGGCTACACACTCAAATGTGGTAGCCATTTCTGTGCATTTAAAGTGTATTTTTGATTGTATCGGCTTTTTTTTCTGAAAAAAAAAAGTTTCTGTGTTTGCCCATACCTTTATTGGATAGAAGGACGTTTCTCTTTTCACCTGTGAGAGAGGGTAGCTTTGAGCAGCCTATCTGTCCCTGGAGGAGTGGTTTCAGCCCAGAAATTAGTAGTTTATTGGCCATTTTGGGCTAATTTCTATCTCTTTCATTTCCCTGCTATAAAAACCATATTAGAGCAGTTTTGCACGCCGGGCAGTGCCGGTTACCTAGGGTATAACTATTCCTGGCTCCACAAAGTCTACTCTTCAATTTTTCTCTTGGAACTAGACAAACTTTCAACTTAAGCGCACAAACTATTCCCTTCTCAGCCTGGCACTTGCTCAAAATTCATAGCAAGTACTAATAAACCTTAGCACTATACTATACTGAAGGACAAGGCTCTCTATTCGACTTTACCAGCCAATCAGTAAAACAGTTCACTGTACCTATCCAGGCATGTCCAAAGGGCAGTTTCAGGTGTACTCTCTAGTCCAACTGGTGAATCTGGGCATTTTGAGGCAATGTTACAACTGCCTCATGTACACAGACAACCCTCTCCTCCTACAACCAAACAGTAATACATGCAAGAGATGCAATTATAGAGCCAAACTGGAGGCTAAGCTCTCTCAACCCAAGACTGGATCAGACAGTCAGGAAGAAGGGAATTACTTGCATCACACCACCAGTCTCACACAGACCTATGAAACCAGCACTGGCAAAAAACACACATAAATACACAAAAACATACTCGGAGGCTCTAAATAAAAATCTGCAAAAGCAACAGAGACCTCCAAAGCAGACATCCAAGCAACCTCCACCCCCCAACACAAACCATGAAACACATACTTCACAAAACCAGTGTGCCAAGCAATCACAGCCTTTAAGGCAAAATAACATACCCAACACACTAGTAATAGGTGACTCTATAGTCAGGCACACTGACGTCCCACTCACTAGACTGAACAAGGAGAAGGTTACTGTTAGCTGCCTGTCGGGTGCCAAGATCTGCCACATAACACAAGCACTCAGGTCATTCCAGACCAAGTACAAATATGACTCTGTCATTGTCCATGTTGGTGTGATTGACCTGAGCCGTACCTCCCTGGACTACATGAAAAGTGACATGGAAGAGCTCTCTGATCACATAGCCCAGACCGGTATGATCCTGACCCTGAGTAGCATCCTGCCCTCACCAAGAATGATACCATGGTATAAATAAAAAATTATCAATTTCAACAATTGGCTAAGCTTCTGGTGTCATTCAAAGGGGATCCAGTGTCTGTCCACCTGGGATGACATGCTCGACAAGCCACACTGCTTAACTAGAAACGGCTTGCACCTGTCACCCTTAGGCTTTCGAATACTGGCCAAGGATCTTGCCAACCCCATAATGCCTTTTTAGGCAAAGCTCAAAAGACAAACCCACCGCCATAAATAGCACAAGTAACAAAAAACTGGGGGGTAATGCTACTCAATGCCAGAAGTCTAAACCTCAAAATGCATGCACTTGAGGCACTCATCAGTGTGGAGAAAATAGATATATGTGCAGTAACAGAAACCTGGTTTAAGGCTCCAGAGAGCACCCCAGCACTACCAGGCTACAACTCATAACATACATTTCGGCCACAAACCATGGACCGAAATACAAAAGGCGGGGGTGTATCCATATTCATCAAGGATACCCACACCTCCAGGTTAGTGGCACAGCACGATGCTTCAGTCATCATCCACATGCAACTAACAATAGGCAAAAATGCAATTCAGATTGTAGCTTGCTACAGATCACCCACCATGTCCCAGGACCCCCATTCCACCTTTCTGGAAACACTGGGAAACATAAAGGTCTTACCAAACACCCTAATACTGAGTGATTTCAACTACCCAAACATTAACTGGGAGAACTACTCAAGTACTAACTCCCTTGCTCAACATTTCCTAGAATTTATAAACTCAAATGCCCTGGATCAACTGGTCAACACCCCCACCAGAGGTGACAACATATTGGACCTGGTCATCACCAACATGGGCGACCGGTGTCCCACAGTCAACCCCTCGCTGGTTAGATCTGACCATAAACTAATCATTCTGGATATTCACATTTTGCCCCCACCCCCGGTCAAGGAAACCACTGTGAAAAACTTTTCAAAAGCAAACTTCACGTTACTTAAGACAGAGGTGAAAAGTTTCAAAGCCCCCATGCTAAAGTATAATCCTGCCCAAGCTGCAAAATCCTTTAGTAATGCACTCTACGGGCACCTACAAGAATGCATGGATCATGCTATCCTAAGCAAAACCAAGACTCACTCCTCCAAGAAAAGGAAACCAATCTGGTGGACCCCTGCCATAAACAAGCTATACAATAAACGGAGGAAACTAGTACAGAAAAGAGTAAAATCCCAATAAGGGAAGACATCCCTGATCAGTATCAGCAAGAAACTACGATCCCTCATAAAATCATCCAAGGCTAGCTTCGAAAGAAAAATTGCCAAGGACTCCAAAGATAACCACAAGGCATTCTTTAGCTATGTCAAGAATCTAAGTGGCAATTCTCAGATCTGCTCGGAGTTAGTGTAGAATGGCACAAAATACACTGAACTGACCGATATCACCAACATCCTGGCAGACAGGTTCAGTGCAAACTTCACCCCCCCCCTCTCACCCCCAAAAGAGCCCATAACCATACCAGAAGAATGTAGTGCCCCTGAAATCACAGACACTCAGGTTAAAACAGCTCTCTCCAAAGCCAAAAACACAGCATCAATGGGACCGGACAGTGTCCCAGGCTGCATCCTACATGAGCTCAAAGATGAACTAACCCCACAACTAAACACACTGTTCAAACTCTGCCTATCCACAGGCTATGTGCCCATAGAGTGGTGCACAGCAATGGTTATTCTGCGTCACAAAGGTGAAGCCACAACAGACCCTGGGAACTATATAAGCCCCTATAAGCCTGACTAGCTTGGTTTGCAAGGCTATGGAGCACATCATCATGGATCTCATTAACAGAGACATTGGGAACCTCCAAACACTGGATCCTACCCAGTTCAGCTTTGTCAAGGGCAGATCATGCCTCCTAAACCTGGTGGACTTCTTTAATACAGTTACCAAGGCTATAGATGAGGGAAAGGTGGTCCTACCTAGACCTTGCAGAGGCCTTTGACACCATTCCCCATTTTGGTATTATAGACAAGATCACCAGCCTGAACATAAACCCCTACATCACAAGATGGGTTGCCAACTGGCTCATGGACAGAACCTACATGGTAAGAGTTGAGAGAGCTAGGTCGGACTCTAAACCGTTTACAAGTGGCGTTCCCCAGGGCTCAGTCCTAGGACCCCTCCTGTTCGGCATATACTTTTCAGAGGTACAGGCAAGCACAAGAGGACTATGGCTGATCAAGTTCACAGACGACTGCAAACTAGGGGCTATAATTGACTCTCCGGCTGACACAGCCATCCTCCAAAAGGGTCTCACTGAGACAGATACCTGGTTTCAAAACCGTGGCCTCAAGCTAAATGCCAAAAAGTGTATAGTCATCCCCTTTGGAAAAAACAAAGTACCCACAAACTATCACATAGGTGGTAGTCCCCTAAATACAGAAGACGTAATAAGGGATCTGGGGACCCAAGTAGATAGTAATCTCTCCTTTGATAATCACATTGCCAAAGTGGTTAGAAAATTCTTCTATGTGGCCCACCTAATCACAAAAGGGTTTGCATCCAGAACAAAAGAAGTCATTGTGCCCCTCTACTCATCACTCATCAGACCCATCATAGAGTACGATGCCCCATTTGGGATGTACATTACAAGACACCTGCAACAGCAGGAAAGACCACAGAAGTACCTCACCAACAGGATCACTGGCCTCAAACAGATGCCCTATGCAGCTCGACTGAAGAAACTCCAGCTGTACTCAGTTGCATACCGCCTACTCAGAGGTGATCTCTGCTTGACATACAAGGCCATGTCCAACCCAGAATTGATGGACATGCTCCACCTAAAGAAAACCATATCCCCTCGAGCCACACGTTCTAGGGATCTAAACCTCACCACAACAATAAATAGGACGTGCTGGAGGAATAGATTCCTGTCCCAGAGACTTCCCATGCTTTGGAACAAAATTCCAATCTACATTATAGGTTCATAAGTTCATAGGTTGGTACTAAGCTATCAGCCCTAGGGCCTATACAAGCCTAGCCAAACAATTCTTCGGATATTTCTTCCCATAATATTTACTTCCCTGGACCCCTGTCTAGTAGGGCGACTGGCGTGATCCCCGGGGTGAATTTCCAATCTCCCATCCAATCATCAAGGTTCCTTTTGAAGAGGGCCAAGGTGGTGCTCTGTTTGACATGTATGGGCAGTCTATTCCAGAGTATGGGGAGTCTCTGGGTCAGGAACCTATCCCTCCAGCATGTTTTGTTCATTGTGATGACAAGGTTTAGATCCCTGGAGTGTGTGGCTCTGAGGGATTGGGAGTTCTTTAAGTGGAGCATGTCTAACAGCTCAGGGTTTGACATGGCCTTGTATGTTAAGCAGAGATTGCCTCTGAATAGACGATATGCCACAGAGTATAGCTGGAGTTTTTTTAGATGGTCAGCATACGGCATCTGTGTTAGGCCTGTGATTCTTTTAGTGAGGTATTTCTGTGGCCTTTCCAGCTGTTGCGGATGTCTTGTGAGGTACATACCAAACAGGGCATTGTACTCTATAATGGGTCTAATGAGAGATGAATACAGTAGGACAATGACCTCCTTTTTTCTGGATGAAAAGCCCTTAGTGATGAGGTGTGCCACATAGAAGGATATCCTGACTGTTGTGGCGATGTGGTTATCGAAGGTGAGACCACTGTCCACCTGTGTCCCTAAGTCTCTCATCTCACTTTTGGTGTTTAGTGTACTGCCACCTATGTGGTAACTCATGGGTACATGGTTTTTCCCAAAGGGGATAACTATACATTTCTTGGCATTAAGCTTGAGCCCATGGCTCTGGCACCAAGCGCCTGTTTCTGTTAAGGCCCTTTTGTAGAACACCCACATCATTTGGGGATTCAATAATGGCTCCCAGTTTGCAGTCATCTGCGAAATTTGTTAGCCAGAGTCCCTTAGTGTTGGCCTGTACTTCAGAGAAGTAGATGCCAAACAAGAGCAGTCCCAGGCCTGAACCCTGTGGTACTCCACTTGTCACTTGTCTGGAGCTGGATTTGGAGTCAGCTACTTTTACTGTCTGGGTTCTGTCAGTAAGCCAGTTGGCAACCCATCAAGTGATGTAGGGATTTATGCCCAGCTTAGTAAGTTTATCTATGATTCCAGAGTGGGGGATGGTGTCAAAGGCCTTGGCAAGGTCCAGATAGGCTGTATGGACTGCCTTACCCTCATCCACAGCTCTGGAGACTGATTCAAAGAAGTCAGTCAGGTTCAGGAGCCAAGATTGTCCCTTCACGAACTCAAACTGGGTGGGGACCAGTGTTTGAAGATTGCCAATGTCTTTATTTATAAGTTCCATGAAAATGCCTTCCATGCCCTTGCAGATCAGGCTTGTCAGACCGATGGGATGGTAGTTCCCGGGATCCAAGTTGGATCCCCCCTTGTGGAGTGGGATAACTGTAGCTGTGTGCCACTCAGTGGGCACGAAGTCTGAGGTGAGGCTATGATTAAACATGACACTTAGTTGAGGTGTCAGTTCATTTTGTAGTTCATGTAGTACACAGCCTGGGATGTCATCTGGTCCCATGGATGCTGTATTCTTAACTTTGGAGAGTGTGGTTTCTACCTGTGTGGCTGTGATTACCGGAATTTGGCAATCTTTTGGTATTGAGAGTTGGCCTTTAGGGGGTGAGAGGGGGGTGAAGTTGGCACTAAATTGATCTACCAGGATATTGGCAATATCCTTGGGATCAGTATATTTAATGCCATTCTGTTGTAGCTCAGAGCAGATCTGAGCATTGCCATTTAGATTCTTGACATAACTATAGAATGCCTTGTGGTTGTCTTTGGAATCTTTGGCAATTTTATTTTCGTAACTAGCTTTGGAGGATTTTATGAAGGATCTCCGCTTCTTACTGAGGCTGGTAAGGGAGTGTTTTGCATCCTGGGATTTTCCTCTTTTCTGCAACAATTTCTTCCTTCTGTTGTATAGTTTGTTTATGGCAGGGGACCACCAGATTGGCTTCCTTTTTTTGGAGGAGAGCATCTTGGTTCTATTTGAGATGGCACAATTCATGCATGAGTGGATGTGCTCATACAGTGCCTTAGTGTATGATTCAGCAGTTGGACTTTCAGCTCCCATCTGCATGGGTGCCATGAAGTTTGTCACTTCTGACTTAAGTAGCATGAAGTTGGCTTTGGAGAAGTTTTTTATGGATGTTTCTTTACTGCGGGTGGGGTGGGATATGGATGTCAAGGGTGATTTGCTTATGGTCAGACCTGAGGGGGTGACCACTGGTGTGGAGCATCTATCTCCCATGTTGGTAATGACCAGGTCTAGGATATTGGAGCCCCTGGTGGGACAATGGATTAGTTGATCCAGGGCGTTGGAATTTATGAATTCCAAGAACCATTGGGAAAAGGTGTAGGTACCAGAGTAGTTTTCCAAGTTAATGGCAGGGTAGTTGAAATCACCCAGTATTGGGGTGTTTGGTAGTATCTTAATATTTTCCAGTATGTTTAGAAAGGTGTAGTGAGAATCTTGAAGCATGGTGGGGGATCTGTAGCAAGCTACAATTTGGATTGCAGTCTTACCTAGTGTTAGTTGCACCTGGAGAATTTTAGATGCATTTTGTTGGGCAGCTAGAATGGAGGTGTGAATATCCTTGGTGAATATGGACACTCCTCCACCTTTAGTGTTTTGGTCTTGGTTTGGTGGCCGAAAAGCGTGCTAAGATTTGTAGCCTGGTATTGCAGGTCTGCTCTATGGAGTCTTGAATCAGGTCTCAGTTACTGTACAGATATCAATGTTCTCCATTTTTAGGAGTGCCTCGAGAGAGTCCATTTGAAGTTTAGACTTCTAGCATTGAGTAGCATCACCTTCAGATTTTGCATGCTTGTATCTGTTACAATGGTGGTTTTGTCCTTTGAACCTTGTCTAAAAAAGGCACTATAGGGCTGGCAAGAGCTTTAGCCAGTAACCTGAATCCAAGGGGTGACAGGTGCAGACCATTTCTGGCAAAGCATCGTGGTTTGTTCATCATGTCATCCCAGACAGACAGATACTAGATCCCCTTTGAATGACACCAGAAGCTTAGCCAATTGTTGAAGTCAATCATTTTGTCCTTATACTGTGGTATCATTCTGGGCGAAGGCAGGATGCTACTCAGGGCTAGGGTCATACCTGCCTGGGCCACATGATCCGAGAGGTCTTCCTTGTCTCTTTTCATGTAGTCCAGGGAGGTACGTCTCAAGTCATTCACTCCAACATGGACAATGACAGAGTCCTATTTGTACTTGTGGAGTGACTTAAGTGCATGCATTATGTGGTGGAGCCTGGCACCCGACAGGCAGAGCTTCTCGCTAACACTCTTCAAAAGAAACCTTGATGAGTGAATGGGAAACAGAAAGTTTACCCCGGGGATGTCTCCAATGGCTCTGCTGGACAGAGGCATAGGGAACTAATCTAAGGGGGCGTCAAAAGCCAACACATTCTGGCTAGGCTTATAAATGCCTTCCAGCAGATAGCCTAGTACCTACTTATGAATCTATGAACCCTTTCAGGTATCGCTTGGACCACAAGGGCAAAAGATAATTTTTTTTTTATTTGACAAAAATAAAACATCATTAAACAGTAATGAGCTTTCACAATGTTATACAAATGAGCATGTTGTCTTACACATAATGTAGCATGACTTAAAACAATTATTATTATTGGGATAGTGTGTTACTTTGCAGTAGTAAAGTTAATATCATCCCACTTTAGTGAAACAATTGCATCTGTTTGCTTTCTTTGAGAAAGTTTTATTAGTTTTATAAACAACATTAAATTATTTGTAGATTTGATAGTGCACAGTAACAGGTTATAAGTTTTGAGAAGGATCTTTCGTGTAGATGCAATTTTAAACAGTAGTCTTTAAAGTGAAGTACTTGAAGGTTCATGCTGATAGTAAGGGCTAGTTATGAAATGCAGTTTATATTGAAGAGCTGGACAGTAATTGTCAAAAATCGCTTTTAGGTAAGATTAAATAGTAAGTATGATGGTTTATTCTGTATTGAATTATTTTGGGGATATACCTCATGGTTCTTTATTTGAAACTGTGCAATACGTCAGATATCTGGGTGGCTTTGATTTTACTGAAAACATTCTAGTGTACCAAATAGAGTTAGGTAACACTTAATGTACTGTTTACTGCAAGTGATGAAGTGCAAAACCAGACAAAGTAGCAATTATGCAGTACAGTAGGGTCAGGGCTGAAACCGAATATTACTGGAAACCTAAGTAAATCAAAAAATGCAATGATTATAATGACAGACATTATGATTGGCTCCAGACTACATTTTTTAAATATCTTTGTTAAATAATCACATTTTAAAATGAGCTTACGTGCATTAATAGATGATAAAATAAACAATAATGACAGTTTCCATTGTTATTGCTGTGCAGTATGTAGATTTAACAACATTATATAAATTGTCTAATTCATATCTTCCCTTAAACCTCTTTCCTTCGTGAATATTATTCTGCATGTACTGCTCTCACAAATTCTGTCTATATCTGTGAAAGTTGCTTTTCTCTTTTCTAAATGTCCCACTTGCAGTTCTTTTATTTCCTTTGCAATATTTAGATCTTTCAGTAGGCTCGACATATATTTTGATTTCCATTTTCCAATAAATGCATCTACTGTAGCTAAGCAATTCAGTTTCTCTATCCCAGCTCAAAATAATTATTTCCTTAACTTTTGAGAGGCACATAAATCAAGCAATCCTGATGGCAAGAAGAATGAAAGCCATTTTATGATATGTTTCAAGCAACAACCCTTTTTTATGGTACCACTGTTTAAGTTACTCATTAGACTTGTCTGAAAATATGATAATCAAGTTTGGAATAATATGATGTAATCTAGAACAGGGATCAATAAAGGGTGCAAAGGGCATGTATAAGGGGAATACTGGCTATGAAGGACAGTGAATATGAGGAAATTTGGACAACCGGGCTTGTACTTTGTGTTATGGGTGCTCGAGAGGTGGTTTGGTTCTTTTGTATAAGGCTTTTCAGGGTGACTTCACTTTAAAATGTACAGGACTGGAGGATACAAGTCATTCCTTGAATCTCAGGAGCAGAGAGTTTAACAGTTTATGATAATTATTTCATGTAATAGGAGCATAGGTTAATAGGTATATTCTAGTCTAATGAGCCATGCAACCCCCAAAAGTGACCCAAAAACTGCTTTTTGCAGGGGGTGATTTTTTGACTGCCTCTATCCATCAGAGGCATAGGTTCCAGACCAGGGGTAAACTTCTGATTACTCATACACTGGTCCAAGTTGTGTTTAAATAAAGATAGGGAGGGACTCTGCTTCACACAGATGGAGTATGTGTTCCAGAGAGTAAGAATTCTCTGAGAAACATACCAATCTCTCCAACATGTCGTATTTATGTCACATGCAAAATTTAGGTCTTTTAATCTAGTAGTTCAGATGCTGTTTGTTTCATGGATGTGCAAAAGGCTCATCAAAACAAGGTCCAGTCGTGTCCTTTATGCCAGGCAAAGATCACCTCTTAGAAGTCTGTATGATACTGAGTAAAGAGACAGAGCTTTGAGGTGGTCAGCATAGGACATTGTGTTTACTTTCTGTATTATTTTTGAAAGTAACCTTTTTGGACATTCCAGTTGCTGCATGTATCTGGTCCCATACATACCAAGGGGGAATTATACTCTTTGATATGCCTAATGATGGCCAAATACAAAAGTATGATGAGCTCTTTGGACCTTGATGCCATGCTCTCACTTATAAGTTGTGTAACATAGAAGGATTTTTTTATTACACTGGACACGTTGGTTGAAGGCTTGGTTACTATCTACATGAGTTCCCAGATCCCTGACTAGTGACTCAGCTTATAAGGGTGTTTTATTGATGATGTAGTTACCGGGTTCCTATTAGATGACCAAAGACACATTCTTTCGAATGCGTCTTGGTCGAACTTGAAAAGACAAAAAGGCAAAATGATGAAGTGGCATATAAGCAAATTCTTGGCCGCGTACGTTACTTTGCCATTTTCGTCACTGTAGTGCGATCTCGGAGTTGGTATATATAAGTAGGGGGTGTGTAGTGGGCATAGCCCCCCCACATCGAGGGGTGTGGGGGGTGAAGCCCCCCACTTTATGTTATGTTTTAAGTGTTTTTTTTTTTGGAATCGCTGTTCTAAGCATTCGAGTTCGTAAGCTTTCGCTTACATGGGGTCGATAAATCATCGTTCACTTTTCTAAGCGTTCAATGTTACTTAGGGTGGACAACTTCACAAGAGGTGCTATAATGCATTTGATGATATTGAGTTTTAAACCATGGCTTTGGCACAAAGTGTTTGTTTGTGTTATGCCTTCCTGAAGGGTGCTCTTATCTTGGGGGATTCAATGACTACTCCTACTTTGTAAATATCTGTGAACTTGGTTATCTAGAGGCCTTTGACATTAGCTTTGACATCTGAGAAGTAGATGATAAAGTGAATTGGGCTTACCACAGAGGCCCGGGGGACTCCAGTGGTGACTAGCCTCTTTGTGGAGGTGGCTGTACCAATTTTAACCTCCCAGGTCCTATCAGTGAGCCAACTAGCTATCCACCATGTTATGAGGGTGTTTATACCTTGTTCCATAAGTTTGTTGACTATACCTGAATAGGGTATTTTATTAAATGCTTTAGCCAGCTTTGGGTAGGCAGTATGCACCATTTTCAATCATCTATTGCCTTAGCGACCTTTTCAAAGAATTCCATCAGATTCAGTAAGCACAGCCTTTCTTTGACAAAGCCCATCTGAGATGGATCTATTGTCTGGAGGTTTTCTATTTCCTTGTTGATAATTTCTATGATAATTCCTTCCATGTCTTTGCAAATAAGACTAGTCAGACTAATGGTTCTGGTGTTTCTAGGATCTGTTGAAAGTTCTCCCTTATGAAGGGGATGACTGTTGCAGTCCTCTATTCATGTGGCACAAAGCCTGTTTTAAAGACGATGGTTAAATAATGACTCCTGGGGTCCCAATAAGTCATGCTCGGGAGGCATCCTGGAATATTATCATGACCCATTAACTCCATGTAATTGGCTTTAGTAAGTACAGCCAGTATGTGCTCTCTAGTTATAATTGGATGGTTTATTTTTGAGGGTATTTTTTTGAGGGATGGTTGGGGTGAGAATGGGATTAAGTTTAACTGAATTTGTCTGCTAACAGGTTTTCTTTATCACCAGGCTTTTTGAATGTGGCACTATTAACCACCATTTCAGCACATTGCTGAGTGATGCACTTGAGGTTTCTGACAATGCTGTGCAAGACCTTATGGTTATCTTTCACCTGGGAGGCTATTTAAATCTGAAAGTAGGCTTTGCTTGACCTAATTAGCTCTCTTAGTTGCCTATTTAGTTTGAGGTAGTTTTCATCTTTATCAGAATTAACCTTCCTGATTTTTGTCATATTTCTTCCTTTTGTTGTATATCTTGTTTAATTTGGGGTGCCATCACGGCAGCTTGTTTCAGGGTATAATCCTGGGCTTACTTCTGGTAGGTACAGCAGGTTTTATGAAGCCATTGATATGGTTGTAGAAAGTTTCTGAGAGCAATTCAGCATAAGTTTCTGTGTTCCCAGAGTTTGGGGGGGGAATACATTTTGAGAACCATCACTTAGTAAAAGGTAATTTGCATTGGAAGAGTTCCTAACTATTAATTATGGGATTACAGAGTTACTTTTGATTTTCAATGAGACAGCTTTATGGCATAATCTAACCAGGAAAGAGGAACGATGAAGGGGATACAGTATTCTCCCATATTTGTTAACATGAGTTCCAGTATGTTGGACCCTCTAGTGGATGAATTCACTATTTCGTCAATGATTTTTGTATTTGTGAAGTCCAGGAATCTCTATGTCTGTAGATTTGAAGTCATGTAGGATTTCCAGTCTATAGTGGTATAATTAAAGTCTCCAATGAGTAGGATTTTAGGTTGGATGGCAAGTGTCTCCAGTAGGTCCAAGTATGCATTGTGAGCTTCTTTGGATATGGAGGGTGACCTATAACTGGTTAGCATATGGTACAGGATTTTGTCTATGGTGATCTACACATGGAGGGACTCCAGCATATCATCCTGTTTACTACCCTAGAGGTATGCTTGTTACTAATGTATACTAAAGACACCTCCATGACAGACACACCCATGTCTGTGCAGCTATTGGTCTAAAAGTGTGGAAGGTACTGAAACCTTACACTGATGCTTTAAATCGTGTCTTGGTAACTGCACAGATGCATATATTCTTAAGTATGAAAAGGGCTTAGAGGGAGCATAATTTTTTATTTAGGCTTCTGGCATTGAGCAGTAGCACCTTGACGTACTGCTAGAAAGCCCTGAAGGATAGGATATTTAGCTGTTTAAGTACAAGTATGAGCTTGAATATTAAACAAGACCAGATGTTTGGTTATTTTGAAATTATCTGTCCCTGTGCTCGGGTAATTTTACATTTATTCCACAATTCATTAAAATATGGCAGGAAATAAGCATATATTTTGGATTAGTTCTGACTTTCTCTGACTCATGTCACTCACCTACCCTATCCTACTTCAATTCCAACCTACCTCTCCTCCTCCTCTGTATTTATAATACCTAACTCCCTCTATTGAACCATCCAGTAATCTTCACCCCTACACCCAATACCCCCGATTCTATTTCCTCTACATTTTCCCTTACTGTATTATTTCCTTTTCTCCTTCCCTTATATTGTGTCTCGCTCACACCACTTAGACAATTCACTCTATTATATTACCAAAGTGTCTACTTTCTTCCCACAAAGAAATAACTTATCTCCATATACTACTCCAACTTCCTGCATGATATCATTTTTGAGTACTATGCAGCCAGTAACCTAATATTTACATCATTTCTTCCACTACTGTCCAAATAAGCACATTTTGTACTCAATCAAATGTGCTGCTAATGTGCTTGTCATGTTTACTCCTACTGCCCATTTATTTCAAATTCTCCCACAACCCACTAATAACAAAGAATATTTCTGCGACTCTATCCCAACCAGCCAATCATATTTCTTTGCTAAACTCTCTACTTTTGCTCCAACTCTATTTAAATGTACTCACCACCATTATACTAAACGTAGACTACTTAAGTACCATTCAAGCCACCCAAAAATAAATTTATTGCAAGGATAACTTCTTAAAAACAAACAGAATCCTTACTCCTGTACACTAAAATCCTCTTAGGAAGTGACATTTAATGTAATTCTGGCCCTACCTCTCAACAACTAAACCAAGATACTCTATACGACCACCCTGTCCTAACTTCACACTCATCAACTCCCTTAGCAATCTAACATTCATCACTATAAATGTCAGAAGCACAAGGAAAAAAATCACTGAACTCCACACTCGGCTGTCCCATTATAACCCTAACATTCTAACAGTAACTGAAACTTCTTTAAAACCAAGCATAAGTGATTCTGAAATAACACCTCCACTGGGTATAATATCATTTGCAATGACCACTTAAAGAGGAAAGGAGGTGGTATTGCAATATTATTTCCTAATTACTACCATGTAACCCTATGTAACGAACCTACACCAAATTTTAACACAGCAGAACTCCTTATCACTTTCTTGAAACTAAATAACCACAGACAAGTATGTACTGCTACCCTTACATCCCTCCTGGTGACAACATAGCTATACTGAAGGAAATCCTACATTCGATATCTACTCCAAAACATTAGAGAAATATATTCAAAACCAACTGATAAATATTTTATTTGGGAAAAACACCTAATGCCAATACAACACAGTTTCCACCCATCTCATAGTATTAGTACTGCACTTCTTGCTCTCACAAATACCATTAACAAAGCCAGGGAGAGCAGCAAACTAGTATCCACCTTTTTCTTAGAGATATCTAAAGTCTTTGTTACCGTTTGTGTAAAATTGTAATTCAGATGTCCTCTCTAGTATTATCCCCATCTGTCCTCCAATGGTTCAAAAACTATTCGACTGATATCAGTCAATGAAATGGGAATTTGTGTTATCTCCCTACCTCCCAGTTACCACCGTTGTTCCACAGGGCTCCATTCTTGGACCACTCCTCTTCAATATTCTCACTAATAAACTCCATTCATCCATCCAACATGCTTCAATAATACAGTACACAGATGACTACACACTCCACTCAAGAAGCTTTCACAGCTACTGAAAAATGTCTCTGTAACTCACAACAAATGCTCAGAAAAAAAAACTATTACTTTTCTTCCACACATCACTCTCTCACAAATGCTTTCTCTAAATGATACTGATATCAAAGTCACCTCTCACACCAATTTAGTATGAACAACAACCTTAAATTTGACCTGCATATATAAAACACCTTAAAAAATCCCCAAAACTAGGCATGTTCTACAGAGCCAAAAACATCCTTACTATCACAAATAGATGCACATTAGCCTCTGCCTACATCCTTCTTTCACAACTCTACACCACTCCCATCCTTAGGAGCCTCCAGGATTCACAAAAAGCACAACCTGAACAATGTCAGAAAAACATTGATAAATTTGTAGCAAATAATACTTATTGAAACCATCATTGCACGGCACTAAAAGTCTCAGATGGTTAGAGATACCCTACCAGTTTGCATTTATACAGCTACTTTCCACTTACAAAATCATACATTGCCCTTCCACATGTCCTGCACGAAATACAACTTCATATAGCTATGGTCCTGATTGCCAACTATGATCCAATGACAAAAAACATCTTACTGTATATTAACCTTCACTGGCTATGGGTTATACTCCTACTCTGTCACTAAATCATGGAACTATATGCCCCTATCTTTTAGGTCAACTCTTTTCCTCCAATCTTTGAAAACAACTCTAAAAAAACTTAGTAGTTAATACACCGGGCTAACAGAAGAACCATTATAATAAAAAAGCACCTTCTCAAAAATACACTCTACCCTATTCTCACTCATCCTTACATCTACTCACCCCTACCTTAAGCTAACTATACTCTAGCTCCCATTATCACTCACCCCTCCTTCAGTCACCCCCCATTTTTTCTAATTTTACACTCTAATCCCTCTTCTCTCACTCATCCTTTCTATTTTGTCACCCTCTCTCTTCTCTTATCACCCTTCTCATATTCCCCATCTTTATGACTACTATTACAATCTCTCTCTCTCTCTTGACTTCCATCTTCACTCTTATGACTTTATTTTCTCCATCAGATCTAACATCATGCATTATCTTAGCACATCATAAGCTACTGTACAAATCAAAATAGTCCTTTACTGTGTATGTTTTATTCCTGGACAAAGTCTATACCAAATAATTTGTTGCCAGCCAATTACTGTACATGCCAAAGGTGTGATCCTACACTATCCTATAGGAACACGACTTTGGCATGTTCCTATAATATCCTGTTTATTTCTTGGTTAATGTTAAAGTGCACTGTCTATTCATGTGTATATCATTATTGCTTAGTGTCTGAAGATTTTATCCATGGGTCTCTGTTGAAAACTAGAAATTACCCAGCCAGACTTTCCTGGGAAATAAATGTCTAAAATACTAAATCTGCAGCAGTAATTATTTATTAATTATTATGTATCGTCCTAATTTTAAATGGGGGAGATATACTCTTGGAAAACATTTCCAAGTGTATATATACTAAGCTAAACAATACATCTCTTCTAGCAGATATTAATATCTAAGATGATCAATTTCATTAACATTTGGATAGCTAATTTGATTCAAAAATCCCATTATGTTTTTGATATCTTTGAGCTGCATGATAATCTTATTTTATATAATGCTGATATGATAAGAACAGATGCTTTATTGTTATCCAAAATTGACTTAATAGAGTTTAATAATGCTACATTATTTTTAAATTCTACTTCATCATATTCTATAATTTAGTTCTTATATATTGTTTAATGCATTGAACTATTAAATGATCCTCTAAATCTAGATCATATTTGTATATACTTCCATCCATTGAAATAATTGTGGCTTCTTTTAGACAACTGATCTGCACATTAATCAATTTCTTCCTAATTTTGCCATTTTTATTATATCAGAACTTTCAATACAATGTTATACAGAACAGATGGGAAATACATATAAACATTTTTCTAAGATCAGGGATCTACGTATATGCTTTTGAAATATTCTAATATTGTATTTCTGTAATTTGAATTTATGAGAGTGGAATACAAAATATAGTTACTGACAATGTTTACAGTGTTTAGAGATTCATATAATATTTAAAGTTTGCATCATTGTTTGCTTTATGCATTTCTTTTCAACTTGCCGTATGAGATTTATTTAACTAGCATACAGCAACTGTAAGAAGAGACAAAGAACACTGGCTTGAGGTTTGGAAAACCTATGCCTCATTCCCCCCATGTTTTGATACAATAAATAGTATTTTTGTTTGCATAGATTAGGAAATTAATGAGTACTTTAATTCCTTTATGTGATTTTTACTCTGCATTAAAGACACACTGAATAATATATAATATGTTGGCAATAATATCCTTTTAATTACATTTAATCTGTTCTAAAATGTGAAGAATAACATTTTCTAGTTTATGGGTTTTCTTGTCAATGTTTTTGATAATATTATTATAATTAGTACATGGGGATGTCATTCAAATTTCCTGACAAAATAATGTTTAAATATTTAAAGGTTTTTGCATTCCAGTTATTATAATAGTTTTCTGTGGTGGATTGGTTTAAATGTTGAATTATTATTTTTGTATTGCTTTTTTATTAAAAGTCTAGACATTTCCTTATTGTTTGTTATTATTTCACCTTATCTATGTATAGAATGACTAGTGGTAGCTAATGTTAATAATATAGCATTTGCAAATAGCAAAATGAAATGGGACATCTTTTTTCTTCCATTTAGAAATGCATTAATTGTAAATCAAAAATTCCCATTGCAACATATTTGAATGAATTGCCATATAATGTATTACCTTAATGAAAGACATTGGAAATCCAAATATTTCTAAAACCTTGAACAGACATTTCCAGACTAAAGTATGCAAGACTTTTTATGTGTCCAATCTATTGATTGCTAAACTAAAGTAAGCATTTGTTGTATAATACTATAGTTACTATATGTAATATAGCCTCGTGTTTGCCTTCTAATTATAAAACCTGTTGGATCTTTGTTTATTAGAAACAGTGGCATGGATTTAATATTTCTGAATGGATTTTCTAAGTCACAATAAGAACAATAAATGTTTGCTTTTGTGCTGTGTTGTAGATAACTTATAATATGCCAGTAATCATTTAAGGTGTGTGCATACAATATGAAGCTCCTTTCGACTTCCATGATGGCTGCTCACTGATTAACAGCTTAATTTGGCTCTCAGTATGAAAACAGAAACTGAGGAATAAGGGCCAGTGAAACTGTCATCTCAGGTAAAATTAAATAAATGGCCAGTAAGTACACTGCCTGAATGCCAGCAAAAAAAAAAAAAAAAAAATTGAAGGACCTGAAAGAAACTCAACCAGATAAGATTAAAAGAAAAATAACTGTCTTGGAGGAATCCTGCAGCAGTTCAGCAAAAAGCAGTTCAGACTTCAGCTTTGATACAAAAGATGGCTTCCAGTAATTTAAAGGAAAAATAAATCTAATGTGTTCAGTGGTGATTAAAATAAATGAAACGTTAAAGGAAAATATCAACACAAATAACTAAACCCTGGAAAAATAGAAGAAGCTTTAGCTAGCTATTTAGATGAACTGATAAAGCTGCAAAAATCAGAGGTTGAAATGAAGAAAAGGTTGGCTAGCACAGGTGCAGAGAAAACTTAAGGTTTTCTGGTATACCAGTGAAACTGGAAGGAATAAATGGTATTCATTTTATGAACACAGAAATACACAACTAGACCAGTATTCCACAGCAAGAATTATTATTTAAAAGGACACATCAAGTGTAGGCTCTAAACCTGGCCATGAGAAAGCAGCCAGGAGATTTATAATAGAGATGCAATCATATCAGCAGAAGGAGCTGATTCTGATGAAATTGTTGTAGATAGAAAAAGTATTAAAACTGAAGGCAGCAAAGTGTTTGTGGAAAATAATTATTCATTGTACACCAGGCAGAAGAGAAGGAAATGTAGCCCAGCAACCAGGGGATGTCAAGATGTTGGTGTAAGATTCAAGCTGCTGCATCCATCTGTCCTCAGAATATTTTTCCTGGAGGATCACAGGTAGTTTTGGATGCAGAACAGGCTAAGAAGGAAATAAAAAAAAAGTTTATCCAACAAAAAGTAAGCCAGTAAAAAGAAGTTATCTCTATTTCTCATTCCTCTGACAATAAAGGTCTCAGAGAGACTTTGCCAGTGAAACATTTTTCCAGTTTTCCAAAGGAAAAGGGACTGAAAAAAGCACAGGAGTTGACAAGAAGGATCAGGCCTACCTTGGACTTGAACCAGAGTCTGATGTTAAAAGATGGTGATGATCAGGAAGAACAACACTGAAATTAATGAATAAATGGGAGATTACTAAACATCAATCACATTTGAGAACTATGACTTTACAAGAAAACGTGGCTGAGAAAGACTGGATTTTTGTTGATTTTGTTACACATGGATGGACTGTAAAGCAAATACTCCACTTAATGTCATTAATGTGTAGAAGGACACTGAAGGGGAAAAAAACAAAGTAACTGTAAGTAAAACTTTTTTGTTTTCAGTATTATCTCTATAAAACATTTCATGATATAAACTGCATGTTATATTGTAAAAAAATGTTATATAGTGTGCAATAAGAGGTAGTTTTAATATAGCAGAGTATTTTCGGTGAGTGTTGCATGGGTTTAAGATATTAAAGTACTGTAGACAAATAATTTCTTGCTGTAAGAAATATAGGCTTTACAATATAACAAGAGAAGAAAGACTGGACAGAAGTGAGTTTAAGTTAATATCCTGTGATCTTGTGCTTCTGGGTTGGAGATGGGGGTGTAAACTGCAATGATTATATTATATGTAAAATTAAGATAATAATTTCTCTTGTTTTTACATGGAGGAGGGCCTGGATAAATGTCTCCGACTTAACTACAAACAAGTACTTTTTTTTGTTTGTAAACAATATGAAGCTCTTTTGCTGTCCAGTTGTGAACTGTATAATGTTTGATTGTAGCTATATTTAGAACCACATGAGAATTAGGATCATGTGCATAATTTATAATTAGGTATATGAACAAAGAATCTCTCTCTCTCTCTCTCTCTCTAGATAGACTATACAAAGCTCAAGTATTACTGGCGTTTTGTTTTGTTTTGTGCATTCTGTAACTTTTAAGCTGATAGCTTCTTGTAGCTTTTATGTTATATTGTTTTAAAACTATTCATGTAAATCTGAACAAGCAACACTAGGTGACTAGAGGTGTTATGCAGTTGGTTTCATAGAACCATTTGGAGGCATCTCTAGAACTGAATGAATTAAATTTACAACCTCTATTGATAAGTTGCAGTTGACATCACTTGTGGCTATAATTCTTAAAACTCATAGATGTAGTTACAAAGGTGTTTGAAAAAGAGAAAAAGTGTTATTTATTAAAAGTACTTCTAGGTTCATCTACGAAACACTACAAAACACTAAATGGTCAAGCTGAGATAGTGTAGTGGTTAGAGTCCTCGCTTTATATGCAGGTGTTCATGGTTTGAGTACCAAGACAGGCAAAAACACAAGCATTAGATATACTGAAAACTAGTTATCATAACACAAAAGTGTAAGAAAGTAAAAGTTAAGTATTTTTGCAGGAAGCAAGCCTCGCACATGCACCCCTTGATGTGTGTGGTGGTGGGGGGCAAGATCCAAACAGCCCTTGAAGTTGTATATACCAATTCCATGGTCACACCAACTCAAAATCCAAAAATGGAATTAACTTCTAGAGTGCACTCAAAAATTATGCCTGCTGTGATCTACAGAAAGCAGTGATCAGCATTTTGTTCCACAGTGTCTTGTGCTTGAAGCAACTGACACTGGGGAATTTCAACTTGGCCACCTCTACAGATATGGTGTTTGCAACACTATTTTATAAAATGGTTAAAGAAATGTTAAACTCTGATTGTTTAATGTATACTTTTAACCATGTCATCATATCAGTACAGACTTAGAAAGCCGGCTACTTCTAATATTCTAAAGTTAATCAAGTCACATATTACTTAACCAGCAAGTTCACAGGAAAATGTTACCATAGTCATCTTCATTTCAAATTGAAAGAAATAGTACTGAAATAAATCGCTCATGCTATTCAATCTGTGATGCAGTGTCATTTTTTAAATATATAACAGCAAAACTAGTGTAATTGTAGCATTAGTAACATTTTAAGTGTCCACTACTAATATCTACAGTTTTTCCATAACAGGCAAAGTATAAAATCAGTATTGCTAGTATATGTACTAGAGATGTAACAGCCAAGATGCATCATATTATGTGTCATTAAAAACAATGAATGGCCATGACAGAGGACTAAATTACTATGCCATTCATTCTCTATGTATGAAGCTTATTTCTTTAATGTGGGGAGTCATAGAAAATCAGCACCAAAGAAATAAGACAAGCACTTAAAGGAACCCAGCTACTGTCATGAAAATGATTATGACTTACTGCTTCAAACTTACTGTTGCTATGCAATTAAATAGGCTTTTTTACTTGTTTTTGTACTATTAGTTGATAACTCAAACTATTTTGAGTGTTAAGTTCCATTATTTAAGTAAGTTATTTCTTTGTTGACAGGAACTGAAAGTGCTTCTTGAAGGAGTTGAGAAAGCAGTCTATACTTATCATGTAATCCCTAGCAATCAACAAGAAAGTGAGCTGACAATTGCCAGGTTGTAATGTTTTCCATAAAATATATTGTGCTACCACATGGAGCGTGCCCAGAATTTTTAGAACTAATCATCAATCTTCCATGCAGCAGTTTTACACCACAATATTTCACCATCTTCCAGCACCTGGTTACTAACCACTTCTGAGTCCTCTGGGTTATAGTCAGGGTTCTATCACTTTGCAATACAGAGTTGGCTTTTCATGGGGAGTATATATATATATACATATATATATATATATATATATATATATATATATATATATATATATATATATATATATATATATTTATATTTATATTCTAATATGTATATATTCCCTATACTAATGAACATATAGGTGCTATATGAATTGGTATTTTATTTCATTGTTCTGAGAAAGACCACTGAATATGTTTACTCTTTGTTTTCTAACCTTCTGATTTTTGATGAAAATGCAGGGTATTAGACCAGAGTGATGTTGGTTATATTTTTGACACAAGATAACCCATTATGCCTGAAAATTGTCTGACATTTCATTTTTGCATCATGATATAGAAACAAATGGAATCGTGTCTTGAGAAAGTCATAGTTTACTGGCTTGACAACTAGTGATGTAATGCATTCTAGTTTATGCCATGGAGGGAAGGAAGCAGTTAGCTCATGGATAAGTGGTTAGGATCACGTGGGAAAATGATGCCGTGCATGACAACAGCAATACATTTTTCAGAATCCATTATAGCAGGCCTCAAACACAAAGACAGACACACAGACAGACAGACACACATACACACACATGCGTGCATGCGTGCACACACACACACACACACACACACACACACACACACACACACACACACACACACACACACTTATTTGCAGGCAAGGATCGTAATATTCAGCGATGCAATAGCTTTCTGTCATAGTACAAAGTAGGAAACTTCCACCATCTCAGATTACCAGGCTGGGGACCTGCCAGTTACTGTTTCAGCCTTCTTAATAATAAAAATTATCACAAATGTAATATATAGCAGGGCAGTTTGGCCAAATAGATATGGGTGCCAGCAGCTTTTGACCACTTAGCAGCAAGTACCTACTTATCAATTAATAAAATCTAGATGAGCATCCATAGGCTTTTGCTTTTCTTCCAAAAACTTTATTGCAGGTAGTAGTAACAAGAACATCAAAATAACACAACTTATTTTGTGGTTTACACTTAAACAACAACTAGAAATAGATTAATAACATTTCAAATATATTAACAAACACTTATTCCGACCCAATATAATATATCAGAAAAAATATACTTTAAAACATATCAGTGATTTTTCAACCCCTGTCACAAATTCCAGTAAATGCATCCACATGCTTTTTAAAGTTGAAAAAATAAAATGCTTATACGGGGAAAAAAGACATTTCAGTTAACAGTTTTATATATGCAGAGAAATCTGAAAACTGAATTGGAAAACAAAAAATATTTTTATGAAACTGATCACAAGAACAAAACATCTTTTTACACCTAGTCTTTCTTAATTATTTCTTCGCTGAAAGAATTGCTGAACCCTAAGCTAATCTGGTTGCATTTTCAGGCCATGTTACACACAAAGACAAAAGTATAAAGCAACAGTGTCACATGTCTGTAGACTACAGATTCAGGGGGTACTTGTATTCTGTACTGCTGACTAATAAGTCAAATATGTGACTCCAAGCTCTTCCATATAGAAACCACAGATGCAATTTAAGAGAGTTTCTTTGGCTTGGCTAGCTGTCTCCTGTGAAGGAATTTCTAATTGTTCTTTACTGCTCATATTTTCAATGCCTAAGGAAAGTCACATATCTAGTAATTAAAGAACAAAATAATTACAGTTTTTTTATCTGAGGTCTGCCATGCATTTTCTATCAAATGTATAATTGCTGTATTTCCCAGCTGAAGGCAGTTATGAACTTGAGATACAAGCCTCACATACCTTTTTTATGATTTCATAGAAAAAGGTCACACATTCACACGTCTAAATGCCACTGAGAAAACATACATATTGCAGATTACATAACGTTTTCTAGTTTACCTGTCAATGTCTTTATAAGGGTAAAGTATAGTTCTCACATGACTCTGAAAACAATAGCATATTTATTCTCAAATGTCATATTTAACAACAATGAAGTCACTGCATAGATAATTGACACACACAGGTTTCTGGTTTCTTTCTATTTCTCGCTTTCAAGAGTGCATGTTTACTAGAAAGACAAACAAAACAAAAAAGCATTCTGTGTTTCTTTTGCCAAATGTCTTAAATGTTTATAAAGCCATCCTCTGAGATTTTGTCACCTTAATCTTGACTGGTAACTTCTACAAGTATAACAGAACAGATATGTAGACTGGGTAGTGAGTCTCAAAGGGCAGACTGCTGCTGTTTATGCTATTTTTGAAATGCCTAGCCTGGCTCCTGGTATGAATTAAACTATAAATGGTTCTAGAATCTAGCAATCACTATGAAATTGATGACACTCATTCTGTGACATCACCTGTTTATTATGTCACTGATGGCATTGTTTGGTCTTTATCGAATGATATAAGATTCTAATATCCATGATTAAATTGAAAGGTCATACAGAGACAGAGATCCCATGGTTTCATTGGATGTTTCCTTTAGTCCATGAAAAACAAAATAGGCAGATCCCTGAATCAGTTAATCAAATAGTTCAACAAGTAATATACAGCTTAGAAGGGCCAAAAATGTAAGTAATTCTAAATTTTTCTTAACTGCCGGTTGGTAAAGAGAGGAGACCCCGTGGGTCATACAGGGAACTAGAAAGAGCATTATCATTCAGAAATGGGTTATATACAGACCTGGTCTCTCGGAAAGGGCTTGTTTTCAAGAAAAAAAAAGTATCTACTGTCGTTCTTCATGTTTTGAGTGCCAATAAAAATAATCCATATATACTACTAGCATAACTAAATTATGTAAACCTTTGCACTTTCTGTATTACTAATCTTTAGAAAACTGAGTATGCTGTAGAACTGGATAAAATGTTATACTCTGCTTATTGCTAATCTTTAGAAAATTGTGTAAAAAATGTTTGGTTACTGTATCTTCTGTAAATATAATATGGTATTAAATATTTCTTGGATTTGTAAATGGAGCTTTTTTCCCCAGGCATCCACTGAAAATGGATTTTTGACCCAGTGGACTTTGCCAGTCAACAAATGTCAATAAATAAATAAATAAATAATAACAGGTGTTATTATTAAGATGGCACTAAAGAGGAAGAGACTATTAATGGAAGAGAATGATAACTGGAGCACATTGAGAGCAAACATAGTAAAGAGCAAGACATATTATACTATATAACAGTGTGGCGATCAGGTTCCAGGTTACAGCTATTATCATTTGACCTATTTAATCATGTAAGAATCCACAGTAAGGTTGAGTTTTGCCTGAGACAGTAGTTAGGAAAAGAAATGCACCTGATTTGGATGGCATAAAATGTAAATTTCTCTGTATTTTAACTAGGTTATATACCAATTTTTCATTATTGTATAAGCCAGGGTAATCACTGGGCACAATTGGGATTGGCAGGAATCAGTTTTGTTGTAGATTTTATCTGTGTGGAATGTAAGTTCGTTACATGAATAGCAGACCCCTCTAGTGATGTAGGAGTGGAATGAGAGTGCTGTTCTGGTAGAAGATTGATGAAGTATTCAGAAAAGATTATTATCATTTACATGGAAATCATATTTTAGCTCCTCAGAATGTGAAACTGAAATGCAAGTTAGCAGAAGGTAGGAAATTTAAGTTTCAAAAAGTCATTAACAGTGGCAGAATCTGATATTTCATGTTATTCCAGCTGCAGGGAGCTGAGAGTGATCTGAAGTATAAATGGGTAAGAGTTCATAAAGGAAGAATTTTAATCAAAGAGTCTACTAGTAATGAATTATGGGTTCATATAATTGGGATGATCTAGAAGTTGTTTCTTGCAAGTTTTTAGTAATTAGTAACACAAAGTTTTTTGTTGTACTTGAAACAACAAGGCTAACATTTCTAGGTGAGAAGTCATGCAGACAGAGAGGCACCAGTGAAGTCAAATATTTAATACCTATAAAAAGGTAAGAAAAAGCAGTGACAACTCACATAGTTGAAAGAACTGATACATCTTCAAGGCACTAAAGGATTACAGACTTATTCCATTTCTTATATTGTGTAACGTATAATAGAATATCAGGTAAATCCACCTGCTAGGATTCCGAATGAAGTATAACTGAAAAACAAGCAGAAAAACAGTCTTATGCATACTAATTTGGTTTAACATATATTTGTCCATTCAGTGTAAAGTAAGACAGTCATACGTACTGTATAAGAATGAGATCAGGTAAGGGTTTGAGTTCCACCTACTGTGAAAAATGTGTACTGGACTGCATTATGGTGCTTTGATCGAATCTACTGCCCACTAATAACTTTACCTTCAACTTAAAAATCTTATGGCCACCATGGGTATGGTTTATCCTGTTGTATCACTGGTATTAAGCAAATGAAAATATAAAGAAGAAACTGTAATATGATTCACTGGTCAACTTGCTAAGTGCAGCCTGGTCAAAGTAGCATGAAGAAGAATGCAATGTTACACCAGGTATAAGCCAGCAACATCCACACCCAAGAATAGTCTACAAACTGAGCACCACACTGAGCATAATTTTGTTTTCGCCCCTTAGACCCCTTTTCAGCACTGTCTGAGTTTCATTGCCTTCCAATGTTCACTTGCCCACAGTAACTGTACTTTAACTAAACTCTTGAATTCTATCCTGGTCCAAGTTTGGAAGCTGACACACTACCTGAGGTTCCCAGGTTAAAGACCTCCCTGTTATGGTTTCAGTAGTGTTAACAAGCCAAAAATTATAACAAAAAAAGTGTGTAGCACAGCAGTCTGCTTAAATAGCAGCTATTGACTATTTAGCCACAAATACCTACTTGTCAATTAATAATTAACTAGATGACCAACAAAAAGATTTTTAAAGATGAACAAATAAAAAGCTTTTGACTGGAAAGAATGGATTAAACATTTCGGTAATAGTTATATATACAATCAATCTGAGCAAGCTGACTATAAAAAAGAAAAACATTTTCTTAGTTATTTTTTGACTAAACAAATTGCTTGGACTAAACCGGGTGAGTTTTTTGGTCATATTATGGACTGAGACAAATGTGCGGTGAAACAAAATCACTTATCTGTACACCACTCTTCCAGTGGGGCACATCTTTTCTGTTGTTGTTGTGTCTTTTGGCTTTTCCCAGTTAGGGGTCGCCACAGCGGAACTCCGGTCCGCTAATGATTCTGTACTAGAGAATAATGTTTTCAGTCAGATATGTGACTTCTGTCTCTTCCATATAGAAACCATGCATGCAAGTGACCAGAGTTTTCAAATTCTGACTAGCTATGTCCTTTACAGAATTTTCTAATTGTTGTTTTACTGCTCTTCCTTTTCCAGGCCAGAAGATAGTCATAAATGTTGTAATCAAATAGCAGGAGAACTTCAGTTTGTGGCTTTCATATCTGCCATTCATTGTGCATCCTGTGTATAATTGCTGTACTTATAGGTCACACCCGAAATCAGTCACAAACTTCAGATACAAGCCTTGCATACTTTTTTTTATTTCATGTTAAAAGATCTTAACGTTCACACATCTTTTTTACGCCACTGAGAAAACATACATGTTGCAGATAAACCCTATTTTTAGTTTACTTACTGAAGAATTTTACAAGAAGTTAAGTACAACTTACATATTTGTTACATTCTGCCTCAGAAAACAGTGGCAGATTTATTCTCAAATTCTACATTAAACAACAAAGTCATTGCATAGATATGCAAGTTCCCACAGTTTTCACGTCTCTTCCTATTAATCACTTTCAAGAATGTATGTCTAGAGGCTGGGATAAAGAATAGAAAACAAAACAAAAAGAATTCTAAATCTTTTTTGTCCAAACTCCAGAAACACTGACAATTCTATCCTCTGTGCTTCTGTCTTTCAACCTTTTTTACTGGCTTTTTCAAGTGGACCAGAAAGAAATTTGTAAAGACGGTTGTAAGCCTTAAAGGACAGACTGCAGTTGTTTTTCCTAATGCCTAACCTGGCTCTTGAAATGAATTCAACCAGCTGTAAATGGTTCTAGAATTCAGCAGTTGTTATGAACTTGATGACGCTCATTCCATGACATCACCTGTTTATTATGTCACTGACTGCATCATCTGTTTTTTATGGAAGTGTATAAAATCCCAAAATCCATGATTAAACTGAAGGGTTATGGAGAAATGTAGATTACATGGCTACACTGGATTTGTTCTTTTAATCTATGGAAAATAAAATAGTCAATGAGCTGACCCAGTTAGTTCAACATAAAATATATGTGATCTAACAGCAACATAGCAGAGAAAATCAAACAAGTGGTTCTAAACAGTTTTAACTGCTGGTGGGCACAGAAGGGAGAGACTGTCAGTCATGCAAGAATCTGGGAAGAGAATTGCCGCCCATATAAGTGTTGTTTGTAGACTTGTTTTCTTGCAAAAGGACTGTTCTCAGCAAAGGAAGATGAAAGATGGCATTATTAAGATAACATTGAAGGAAGAAGGCACAAGTAATGAATGACATTAATATGTCAATGACAACTGGAACACTTTGAAAGCAAATACTTTAAAGAGCAGGATAATTTCTTATATTACAGACTGGCTGTCAGCTACCTAGTTACAGCCACTATCATTTGACATCAATGAGAATGTAGAAATCTGGAGTGAGGGTGAGTTGTATCTGAGACAAAATACATTTAAGAAAAGCAATGTAATTAATTTGGAAGACATGAAACATAATAATCTTTGTATTTGTAACTAGGTTTTATATTTTCTTCCCTGTGTAGACCAGGGGAATCACTGGACACAACAGGTGTTAGCAGGAATATGTTTTGCTGTATATTTTATCTCTGCAAAAGGTAAATAGCTTGTTATATGAATATCAGACCCCTCTAGTGATGTAGGAATTGAATGAGTGCTCTACTGGTAGAAGTGAGGTGGAGTACTCAGAAAAGATTGTACCAGTATCTTCTACATGGAAAACACCTCGAAGTTCTTTAGGGTGTGAAACTGAAAAGCAAGTTAGTGGAAGTTAGGAAATTTAATTTTTAGATAGTTATCAACATTGACAGAATCTGATTTTTCATGTTATTCATCTGCAGGGACCTGGAAGTGATCTGAAGTTCAAAAGGAGAAAAGTTGACAAATGAGAACATTAGATCAATTAGACTACAAGTAATACAGTACAGCTACATAAAAGTGGGATGGTTTGGATGTTCCTAATTACATGTTTATAGTAAGGCGTTACATCAAAGTTTAGTTCTACTAAGAAAGATAAGGCCATTTCCAGGATCACAGATGTGAGCAGTAGGTGCAGATTTAAGGGGGACAAAAAGATTAAAGATTTAATAATTATTAAAAATGCAAGATTGAAATCATGCAAATTTACCTAGTTCAAAGTGTTTTAGACCTTCAAAGTATTTAAGTATTATAGTCTAGAAATTACATTGTGTTGTGTGGAAATGAATATCAGGTGAATCTACCTGTTAGAACTCATACTCAGAATTATGGTTCAAAAGGTACTTGATTGATATTAGTCAGTGAAATGGCAATCAATACTCTTCCCTACCTTCCAGTTACCACCAGTGTTTCACAGGGCACCGTTCTTGGACTCCTCTTCTTTAATATTCTCACAAATTAACTCCATAAATCCTCCCAACATGCTTCAATAATACAGTACACAGATGACTCTATACTCCACTCAAAAAGCTTTCACAGCTACCAAAAATGTTTTCATAACTCATAACAAATGCTCAACCAACAAAAAAGAAAAACTATTACTTTTCTTCCACAGATCAGTCTGTCACAAAAAAAAAAAAAAAAAAAAAAAAAATAGCTTTAAAATGTGCACATTGAATGACATTATTATCATTGTCACCTCTCACATTTGTATTGAGAAAGTTGTATCTTAGTAGTTGAGAAATAGACAGGTAATACATTCTACTTGGCATTAAAGACATGATACACAATGTCTAATATTTTGGCAATATTTTTGATAATACTATCATTTTAATAGAGTTCAGTCTGTCCTAAAATGTAAAGAATAACTTACTCTAGTTTGGGTGTTTTCTTATTCAATGTTTTGATAATATAATTATAATTAAAAAATGGTATATAGTACTAATTTACTGAAAAAATAATGCTTAAATTTTACCATCCCAATTATTATCAGTATTTCCTGTTGACAATCATTTAAATGTTGATTTATTATTTTTGCATTGGTATTTCTTTATTAAAATTTAAGTCTAGACAGGTCCTTGATGTTTCTTATTACTTCATCTAATCTATGCATAGAATGATTAATGTTAGTCAATATTAATAACATAGTTTCTGCAAATAGCAAAATTAAATGGGACATCGTTTTTGCTCCTTTTAAAAATGCATTAATTTTCAAGCAAAAACTCCCACTGTAACATATCCTAAAGAATTACCATATCATTTATTTATTAGCTTGATGAAAGACATTAGAAATTCAGATATTTCTAAAACCCTGAATAGACATTTCCAGACTAAAGTATGGAAGACTTTTTCTGCATCCAAGCGATTGACTGATAAACTAAATATATTATTTGTTGTATAATAATAGAATTATTATATTTAACATAGTCTTGAATTTGCCTTCTAATTATAAAACCGGTAGGATCTTTATTTGCTAGATAAAGTAGCACAGTTCCATATTTCTGAATAGATTTTCTAAGTCATAATAAGCACAGTAACTTCTAAATATTGTACTGTGCTACAAACATGTTATACCATGCCAGTAATCATTTAAGTTATGGACATACAATATGAAGCTCTTTTGGACTTCCAAGATGGCTGCTTAATGATAAACAGCATAATTTCAGATCTTCCAGTGTGAAAATTAAAAAATAAGGGCCAGTGAAAGTGCCAGCTTGAGTAAAATTCAGTTACTGGCTAATAAATACACTGCCTAGTTGCCAGCAAAGAAGAAATCTGTAGAACTTAAAAGAAAATGAACCAGAAAAGGTGAAAATAAAATATTGGCTAGGAAGAATCCTGCAGCTGTTCACCAAAAAGCAGTTCAAGCTTCAACTTTGAAACATGAGATGGCTTCCAGTAATTTAGAGAAAGAAAAGAAAACAAATGTAGTCAGAGATTAAAATAAATTAAACACTGAATGAAAATATCAGCTCAAATAAAAGTTTGAAAACAAGAGAGGAAGCTTTAACTAGCTGTTTAGATGAACTAATAAAACTGCAAAAAAACTGAGGTTGAAATTAAGAAAAGGTTGGCTGGTCAGGTAGAAGACAGAGCATGCAGAAAAAAGAGATTTTCTGGTGTACCAGTAAACCTTGAAGGAACAAACTATATTCATTTTATGAAAGCACAGATCAGATAGTGGACTGGTGTTCCACAGTAGGATTAGTTATATGAAAGGACACATCAAATGTATGATCCAAACCTGTCCTTGAGAAAGCAGCTAGGACCTATGTTAGTAGAGATGTAATCATACTTGCAGAAAAAGTTGATCCTGACAAACTGTGGCAGAAGGAAAAAGTGTTAAAATTGGAGACAGCAGAATGTTTGTGGAAAATGATTATTCACTGTATAGCAGGCAGAAAAGAATGAAATATAGCCCAACAATCAGGAAATGTCGAGAGGCAGGTATAAGAGTCATAATGAGCATAGTCGAAAACCTTTTTATAGATACACAATATGTGGAAGGAGTAAAGACACAAATTGATAAACTGTGTGCAGATTCTAAAATTTATTCTCAGACATAACAGATTATAGATATATTTACAAAATCTTATGCAAAACAGTTTGGCTCCACAAAAGGGGTGGTATGTTGTCCTAGTGACATCCAGGTAACCCTAAATACTGGAATCAAATTAGATTATATTGAAAAAGAACTGCGCAAACTGGATCCAAACAAAGTGCAGGGAGGAGACGGAATAAGTAACAATGACCTGAGAACACTTCAACAAGAACTTAACAGTACCATTATATCTATTATTCACTAGATCATATAAGTATGGGGAGATTCCTCAATTTTGGAGACATGAGCTTAATAAACCTGTTTTTAAGGGAAAAGGGAGTAGGACAAACCCAGAATCATACAGATCCTTAAGTCTACTTTCATGTTGTGGAAAAATAATGGAGAAGGTAATATTGGATAAGTTATTGTCAGAACTGGAGAAGTTGGGACTTGAAACCATATATCAGCATGCATATGTTGAAAACAGATCTATTACCACCTGTAACATGATGTTCTATAACAATATAATAACAGCTATGAATGAAAAATTGTGCTGTGATGTAATTTATATAGATTTAACATCATCATTTGACAGGGTCATACACATAACACTGATCAATAAATTAGTACAACTAGGTATTGATGTACTCTTGATAAGATGGATAGCTGTGTGGCTTACAAATAGGACATGGCAAGTATCATACAGCAACTGGACAGTCGAAAGCCTTGGTTACAGTCAGGGTGTCCCACAGGGCTCTGTCCTAGGCCCTTACTTATTTAGACTGTATCTTTCAGACCTAACATTTTCATCTGAGGTGTTCTACAGTCTATATGCAGATGACCTGAAACTGGGTAAACTGATTACTTGTGTTAAAGATAAGACATGTCTGCAAAATAACTTGACTAAATTAACCATTTGGGCACAGGAGAATAATATGCTGATAAGTACATCAAAAAATAAGCATATGAGATTTGGGAGACATAAACTGAAAGGTGAATATTTAATACAGTGCACAGTGATTGAAACTGTAGACTCATTTAAGGACCTGGGTATATGGGTAGATTTAGCTCTAATCATGTCAACCAATTGGTTAATGATAGTTATAGAATTATAGGTTGTATAAAAAGGTTTATAAAGTCCAGAAAATCAAAAATAACAAAGTCATTGTTTGCTACTTACATTAGACCCAAACTTGAGTATGGAATAATAATATGGAAACCCTATAAGGCAAACAAGCATGAATAAACTGGAAAGAGTACAACAAAAATATACCAAGGGTATCCATGGATGTGAAAATGTAAGTTATTATGAAATACTAAAATATCTGATTTTGTACAGTCTCTCTTACAGATATCTAAAAGGAGATCTTATTCAGGTATATAGGGCATTTAGTGACAACTACCTCTGGGAATGTTTGGGTTAATAAAAAGTACTAGAGATTCATCAGACAACCTATGCAGAAGATTCTATAGGAATAAGAAGTGTACCAATTGGTTCTCTGACAGAGTAGCTGATGCATGGAACAGACTACCAAATTACATTAAAGCAAGTACTAGCTTAGATATTTTTAAGAAGAGCCTGGATACTTATTATAGGAACAAGTGTTTTGGTATATTAGTAGGCAAGAAGGGTATTAATGCCCATGCTTGAAATATTTGTATGTATGTATGTATGTATTTGAGAGTCATGCTGCTGTCATCTGTAGCCACCTCATGTGCAATCGCAGACTATGAATGACCATTACAGGGGGATAAATGACTCCACCATTCATTCCCTGTCTGTGAAGCGTATTTCTTTCATGTGGAGAGTGGTAAAAAAATCATCACTTAAGAAATAAGACAATCACTTAAAAGAATCCAACTGTTACCCTGGAAATGAATATGATTAATTGCTTCAAACTTATTCTTGGTATAAACTTAATTGGGCTTTCTTACTTCTTTTTGTAGATTTAGTTGATAATTTTAGCTATTTTGACTGTTAAATTCCATTATTTAAGTAAGTTATTTCTTTGTTGACAAGAACTGTAAGTGCTTCTCAAAGGAGTTGAGAGAGCAGTCTACATTTATCCTGTTCTCCATAGCAATCAACAAAAAAGCTCGCAGACATTTGCCAGGTTGTAATATTTTCCTTAAGCTATATTATGCTACCACATGGAGTGTACCCAGAATTTTTAGAAGTAATAATCACTCTCTCATGCAGCAGTTTTTCACCATCTTCCAACACCTAAAACCATTTGGGCCATAATCAGGGTTTCATCACTTTGCAATACAGAGTTGTCTTTTCATGGGGAGTATAAATATATAATTCTAATAAGTATATATTTCATGGTATTTTATTTCACATTTCCAAGAAACAGCACCAAATATTAGTAATCTTTATTTTGTAACATACTGACTTTTGATGATAATATACAATATTAATCCAGAATGATGCTGGTTATATTTTTGACACAAAGTAGACCATTATACCTGAATATTGCCTGTCATTTCATTTTTGCATACTGATATAGAAATTAAATGGAATGGTGTATTGAGGAAGTTGTTCCTTAGTAGCTTGACAACTAGTGAGGTACAGCATTCTAGTTTATGCCATGGAGGGAAGGAGGCAGTCATTTCATGGATAACCAGTTAAGGTCTTGTGGGAAAATGCTGTGCATGACAACAGCAAGAAATATTTTGAAATGTTTCATGGAAGGCTTAGTATGCACACACACACACACACACACACACACACACACACACACACACACACACACATAGAAACACAAATGCACACATACCCACACAGACACACACTCCCACACAGGCAGCTATTAATTTAATTTGCAGGCAAAAAATGGTTATATTCTCCAGTGCTATATCTTTCTTTCATATTACAAGGTAGTAAACTGCCACAACCTCAGAGTACCAGGCTGGGGACCTCCCAGTTACTGTTTCAGTCTTGTTAATAAAAAATATATTGACAAATGATAACATTCAGCTGGGTAATCTGTCCAAATAGATGTGGATGCCAGCAGTTTTTGTCAACTTAGCAACAAATACCTACTTATCAATTAATAATTAACTGGATGAGTATCCAAATGCTTTTTCTTCCAAAACTTGATTGCAGGCAGTAGTAAAAAGAACATCAGAATAATAACGCAAGATACTTTTGTGGTTAACACTTGCACATCAAATAGAAATATCTTAACGAGCATTCAAATATATTAACAAGCGCTTGTTCATATCCAGTGTGTTATGAGAACAAAATTATACCTTAAAACATATCAAGGATTTCCCAAATCCCCATGTCACAAATTCCATTAACTGTATCCACATGCTTTTTAAAGTTGAAAAAAAAATTAAATTAAAAAGAAAAAGTGGAATAGACACTAGAAAACAAACATTAATGGACTTCAATACATTTTAATAGAATAAAAGCACAGACTGAGTGCTTTCACCTTATAAACAAAAAGACTTTATCAGAGTAACAATCTGCCATTAAAAAAAACATGTAAATACAAACAATTTATCCAATTACATTTGAAATAGAAGAATAAATTATGATGCCACTCAACTGCCAAGTGCAATTTCATAAAGAACCAGTCCTGAAACTTATAGTTGTTTTACATAGACTAGATAATAAAATACAGCTAAAGCAATCACATGCAATATTAACACTGAAGGCTGTGTTCAAATTATTATAAAAATTCACAGTAAAGCTAGTTTCATCTTTAAAACGCTAGAAGGAGAAACTGCTCCATTAATGCCTGGAGCAGCAGCTAGATTAAGCCTAAGTCACCAAGTTAGTTCTTTGAACTCAAGTTGTGTGTCTAAATCCCCACTGATGTTTGTCACTATTATCCTGTATATGATAAAAAACAATATTTTTTTGTATTTAGAGCAATCCAAAGTATGTCTAAATAAGGCATTGGTGCTTTTCCTTTTCATTATATCATACATATGTTTATGGATACTGTTCTTAAGTTTTCTGATCGTTTTTCCTATGTAAAAAGCATCACAGGAGCTACAGGTAGACAAGTATACTAAGTGGGTAGTGTTGCAGTTGTATCTCCCTGGATATGGGATTTTTAACTGCAACATATGGACCCCCATTTATATATGTGCACATTTTGCAGGTTCCACATTTACGCACGGAACCATTAGCCACCATTGACTTCATACCACTAATGGATAATTCTAACAGAGTCTTAATGTTCTTTCCTTTGGAATACATTATCACTGGGGCAGTTTCTAGGATCTTTTTTACCTCTTCAGAAAAAAACAATGTCCCAGTTCAGCCTCACTATGTTAATATAACCAAAACATCATTGCTGAACAGTACAGAAAAAATGGAGGTGGATGAATCAAATATGCCCTTGCTCATCCTATCTTTATCTGTATCTCCCACATTAGTTAAAGTGCTTGATTTAATCCTTAAAATACAGGTAAAAATCTGCCATGATGCTGGTGTACCGCCTTAGCTCCAATGTTTCTAAGTAAACAGGTAGGGTATCCATGTTCACTGAAAATTGCAATTAGCAGATATATCTCTTTTTCAAAAGTAAAAAAAAAACAGAGAAACTAGTGGTCTTAAAATTTCTTTGATAAGCTTAGTCACAATAATTCCCCAAAATCATGAAAGCCAGGTAGTGTTCCAAAGCAACAAGGCTTTATCCATCACAGACAAGTGAAATGCACTTCTTACAGGTCTGTTTATATTGTTTGCCTTGAACAGTCTAGTTTAAAGTTACAACAATACGTGCATTTTCCACACCTACTTCTAAGTGCATAGAAGCTGATATGTTTAACATTGTAAAATATTTCTGATTTTTGTTACTGAGAATCACTTGTCTGTGATGAATAAAGGTTTGTTGATTTGGAATACCACCTGATTTTCATGATTTTTGGGAATTATTGTGACTGAGCTTATCAAAGAAGTTTTAAGACCACTAGTTTCTCTGTTTTTTTTTTCCCTCAACATGTGTGGTGGTGAGGTTGGAACTAGACCGATTCCTATGTTTGATCATTTTTTTTTAATTTTTTTTATATTCTTTTTCAAAAGTAATGTCATCAGAAACTAAATGGGGAAAGCCTTACCCTTTGTCCTTTTACTACTGACTTCTTTTGGTAAAAAGGATGGCAACTGACAAAATGGAGATATGTGTTTGAAAAATGTCTCCTTTCTATATATAGTAGAAGCAAAACCCTGATTTTATGGGTCCTTATCCAACTTGATGTCAAGATAGTTAATACTATTCAAGCCAATTTTGTGTGTGAACCTCAAGAAATGAGTGGAATTTTGCCACAAAGTATAAAAGGATTCCCATTGTTCAATGCTTCCTTTCCACAAAATGAGCACATCATCCAGGAACCTATAATACCCGTGAACTAAGGAAAGAAAATGATGGATGAATACTGTGTTTTTCTCCCACATGACAAGTGCAATGTTGGTGTATATTGGGGCACACACTGCCCCCATTGCGATGTCTGAAATTTGATGGTAGTATCCCCCCTCAAAAAATACATAGTTGTTCAATATTAAACCAAGTAAGGTAGTTACTACATGTACTTCTTGGGGTGTCAAAGTGGAATGATCAGATAGGAGCTCATGGAACCACTGAAGGCCTATATCATGGAGGATTACAGAAAACAAGTCCATCACATCAACTGTAATAAAAATGACATTCTCATCAGGCCTTTAAAATGTGTCTTTCAGATTGCAAAACTGTCTTGCATTTAAAATCTACAAACTTTACCAGTGGTTCAGGCTTGGTTTCTTTTGCTGACACAGTTGGTCTCAAGGGGAGGGGAGGAGATCTCTTCTACACTTGTGTATTTTGGGGATACCAAATATTGATGCTATATTTGGTTAGTTAACATTCAGGGATTCCCACTGGTCATGTTCAATTACCCCTTGTAATACCATATCCATCAACAAAAAGTCTAACTTGGCATAAGCAATGTTTATCTCATCAAGTAAAACTCTGTTGTATGCACCCTCATTTGACAACAGCTGAAACATTTTTGCAGTGTAATCAATGCTATTCATTATGACCCCCCCCCCCCACACCTTTGTCGGGTTTCATAATTCTTAAGCGTTTATCACTTGTTAGTGAATGTAAAATCCTTCTTTCATCATAGGACAGATTATCAGAAAAAAAAAACATTCTTTTTACTGTACAAATTCCTAAACTAACAAATACAGAAATGCAAGTGTTTGGTCTGGCATAATGGTGCTCTTTCTGCGTAAGGAAAACATAGCATTACTGGCAGTAGATACTTTATCTACAAACAACATTTTCAAATGTAGGCGTCTGGTAAATAACTTTAACTAAATAATGATTTGCACAATATCTAAGTTAAAACAAGGGATAAAACTAAATCCATTTTTAATACAGATACTCCAGCATCAGACAGTTTTATATCAGACAAGTTGAAAATCTTAAATGAGTCTTGACTGAAACCATCTACCAGTTCATTGCAGTCATACGTACATATCAGTTTCTCATGTTTCTGTCCCTGCCCTGAAAGTTCACAAACTGCCGTTCCTCTGGGGTCTAGGATCGAGTCTGGAGGCATGATTCATGTGGTTGTGCCTGTTGGCCAGCCTCTCAGATCTCTGGACTGGGGGCTGATCTAAAAACACCCCACTGTCATCATTATTAACAAAATGATCAGCTGGAGAATTCATGTTTCACTGAATGTATGGACTGGTACTTTAAGAAATTGCACTTGGCAGTTGAGTGACATTGTAATTTATTCTTCTATTTCAAATGTTATAGGTTAAATTATTTGTATTTAATTTTTTTTTAATGTCAGACTGTTACTCTGATGAAGTCTTTTTGTTTGTAAGATGAAAGTGCTCAGTCTGTGGTTTTATTCCATTAAAATGTGTTGAAGTGTGTTCAAGTTTGTTTTGGAGTGTCTGCTCCACTTTTTGTTTTTTATTTTGTTATTAGCTTATTTAAGTTTGAAAAAATAAAATGCTTGTATTGGAAATAAAGAGTTAGACACCTCATTTAACATTTTTATATATAGAGATAAATCTGATTACAACAAAGAAAAACATCTTTTTACAGCTAGTCTTTCCTAGTTATTTCTTCACTAAAATAATTGCTGAACCCTAAACAAAGTTGACTGAGTTTTTAGGACATTATACACAGAGACAAAAGTACTTAGAAACAGTGTCACATGTCTGTAGACTACAGATTGTATTCTGCACTGCTGACTAACTTCAGTCAAATATGTGACTCCTATCTCTTCCATATAGAAACCACAGATACAATTGAACGGTGATTCCTGGTCTTGGTTAGCTGTCTCCTATTCCTGTATAGAAATTTCTAATTTTTCTTGGCTAGCTATATCCTGTACAGAAATGTATATTTTTTTCTTATACTCCTCATCTCTTCAATGACTGAGGATAGTCACAGATCTTGTAATCAAAGAACAAAACAGTTATGGTTTGTGATCGTGTGTCTGTCATGCATTTTGTATCATATCTATAATTGCTATATTTCCCACCTGAAGGCAGTTCCAAACTTCAGATACAAGCCTTATGTACCTTTTTCCTATGATTTCATAGAAAAGGGTCAGATGCTCACACATATTTTCTTGCCACTGAGAAAACATACATATTGCAAATTATACAATGACTGGCCTGTAACATCGTAAAACAAGCACGCTGATTGGCCAGCCCAACCAGCATGCCCATTGAGAATATACAATGGAAAAAGGTCCAATCCCCCAGACTTTTTCCATTGATATATTTTTTCATTTTAAGGGTTTTAAAAAAAAAAAAAGCGTAGCAACGGAGATCTTCTTTTCTCCGTTGCTTACTTTCCTGAGCACTGATGTACTGGGTATGTGTGGGAACGTAAGTTCCAAACGCATGCACAGTACATCATCAATGACAAAGTGGAGCTGTCCAGTGGCGGAAGGACAGCATGGTGCCATTATACAAAGACATTATATAAGAAAAGTAAATATTTTTTTTCTTAAATAATGTCATTGTATCATAGCAATAACCCACTTCTGGGTGTGGGTAATGCTGGATTTACCCACGGTTGTCTTTGTTTGGTCACTTGGGCTTCACCCTCATGACCAAACCACACCAACCGTGTGTAAATCCAGCATTACCCACACCCAGGCGTGGGTTATTGCTTAATTAAACCACATTTTTTTATTTTACCTGCTGAAGTCTTTACAAGAGTAAAGCACATCTCATATATCTCTTGCATTATGATTCAGAAAACAATAACATTTATTTTGAAATTTAAGATTTAACAAGAAATTAAGCTGCTGCATAGATAGTCAGAAACCCTTAGGTTTCCCATCTCTTTCCATTTCTTACTTTCAAGAACATGTTTACTAGAAAGTTAAACAAAACAAAAAGCATTCTGAGATTCTTTTGCCCAAAGTTCAGAAACATTTATAATGGCATCCTCTGAGATTCTGTCGTTATAATCTTGATTGGTGGCTTCTACGAGCAGATCAGGGAAAGATTTGTACACTGGAATGTGTGCTTCTAAGAGTGACTGTTGGTGTTTATGCAGTTTTTGACATGCCTAGCATGGCTACTGGTATGAATTCAACCAACTATAAATGGTTCTAGAATCTAGAAGTTGTTATGCAATTGATTACACTCATTCTGTGATATCACTTGTTTATTATATTGTCACTGATGGCATCATCTGTTCTTTATAGAAGAAAATTAGACTCTAATAGCCATGACAAAAATGATCACATGATCGCATTGAATGTTTTCCCTTAGTCCATGAAAAATAAAATAGTCAGGACTCTGAACATGTTAATCACTTAGTTTAACAAGTAATATAACAGCTCGGAAGAGCCAATGGTATAAGTGGTTGTAAATAGTCTTAACTGGTTGGTAAAGAGACAAACACTGTAGGTCATATAAGAGAATGGGATGCATCGTCATCCAAAAAAGGGTTGTATATAGACCTAGTTTCTTGGAAAAGACATTGTTTCAAGAAAAAGAGTATAACAGATGTTATTAAGATAGCACTAAAGGGGAAGAGACTATTAATGGATGACGTTAATATGCCAGTGATAACTGGAGCACATTGAGAGCACACACAGTAAAGAGCAGGATGATTTCTTATCCTATATAGCAGGCTGGCCATCAGGTACCAGGTTACCGCTACTATCACTTAACGTCATTAAAAAAGTAGAAAATCCACAATAAGGTTCAGTTTTGTTTGAGACAATAAATAGTTAGGAAATGAAGTGCAGCTGACTTGGATGATGTAAAAGATGAATTTCTTTGTATTTGTATTTGTAACTAGGCTTTGTACAGATTGTTCTTCACTGTGTAGGGCAGGGGAATTAATAGGCACAACGGGTGTGGGTGTTGGACAGAATTAGTTTTGCTGTATATTTTATCTGTGTGGAATCTAAGTAGTTTGTTACATGAATAGCAGACCCCTCTAATGACTCAGGAATTGATTGAGGGTGCTGTACTGATAGAAGTGGAGTGAAGTATTCAGAAAAGATTTGGCCAGTATCATGGAAAACACATTGTAGTTCCTCAGGAAGGGTAACTGAAAAGCAAGTTAGTGGTAGTTAGGAAATTTCACTTTCAGAAAGTTGCAAACAGTGACAAAATCTGCTTTTTCATGTTATTCCATCCACAGGGAGCTGGGAGTGATCTAAAGTATAAATGGATCCTGTATATAACTGCTTTACTTCCCACATGAAGGGAGTTACACACTTCAGATACAACCCTTTCATACTTTTTTCCTTTAATAGAAAAAGATCACATGTTCATGTTCACATTTCCTTTCATGTCACTGAGAAAACACACAAGTTGCAGATTAAATCACATATTTGGTTTACTTACTGAAGACTTTACAGGATGTAAGTACAGCTCACATATTTGTCACATTCTGACACAAAAAACAATGGCAGATTTATTCTCAAATTCTAAATTTAACAACAAACAAAGTAAATACATAGATAAACAGACTCTCACAGTTTTCTGGTCTCTTTCTATTTCTCACTTTCAATAATGTATGTCTACAGGCAGAGATAAAGAATAGAAAACAAAACAAAACAAAACAAAAACAATTTGGAACTTCTTTTTTTCTTAAACTCCAGAAACATCCACAAAACTATCCTCTCTGATTCTGGCTTTAAACCTTTTTTACTGGCTTCTTCAAGCAGAACAGAATGAAATTTGTAAAGTGGGTTGTCAGCCTTAAAGGACAGGCTGTTGTTTTTTAATGCCTAGCCCAGCTCCTGGAATCAATTCAACCAACTATAAATGGTTCTAGAATTCAGTAGTTGTTATGAACTTGATGACACTCATTCCATGACATCACCTGTTTATTATGTCACTAGTGGCATCATCTGCTTTTTATGGAACAGTATAAGACTTTAATATCAATGATTACACTGCAGGGTTATGGAGCAATGTAGATACATGGCTACACTGGAATTTATCTTTTACTCTATGGAAAAGAAAATAGTCAGTCATCTAAACCAGTTAGTTCAACATGAACTACCTTACTATCAGAGATACCTTACTAAAATGATACAAGGCCTAAACAAAACTTCCTACATGAACAGACTCAAAGTCTTGTAACTATACTTGGTATCCTACAGACTGCTAAGAGGTGACCTGAGTCTGGCATACAAGGCGTCATCTCACCCATTACTGATGGATTTACTGTACATGAGCAAGAGGAATGGCATCAGAAATAGTAGGTCTAGGGATCTAAAACTCTTATGCAACAATAACAGAGTGGTTTAGAGGGACAGGTATATCTTGCAGGGGATACCAGTGGTATGAAACAGACTCCCCATCCATATAAAACAAAGTTCATCCTTGTGCATTTTCAAATGCAACTTAGATCTATGAATGGGGAATGGAATATTTACCCCAGGACGTCTCCCAGTGCTTCTAATGGACAAAAAAAGCTCTTAAATGCTTTATCCCATGCATTGTTCCCTTCAAATTATCTGTGGTATGGTCCCAGTTATTCCCTTTAGGGGTAATATATGATTATCGACCATGGGATGGGTGAAGCCAATCTATAACCAGATGGGATAAGTTATTTCATGCACAAAAAGGAGAAACTGGCTAGACTTAAAATGAACCACAATTACAGCTAGCCTAGTACTTACCCATGAACCTATGAACCTATGAAATACATGTGATCTTACAGCAACATACCAGAGCAAATCATACAAGTGGATCTAAACAGTCTTAACTGCTGGTGGGTACTGAGGGGAGAGACTCTGGGTCTTGCAAGAAACTAGAAAGAGCATTGCCATCCACATAAGAGCTGTTTGTAGACTTGTTCTCTTAGAAAGGAACTGCTCCCAGGAATAGGAAGATGACATATGGCATTATTAAGATAGCAGCACTGAAGAAGAGAGGCACAAGCAATGAATGGCATTAATGTGACAGTGATAACCAAAACACTTTGAGAGCAAATGCTCTAAAGAACAGGATCATTTTTTATATTATATAACAGACTGGATATCAGTTACCCAATTACAGCCACTATTATTTGATCTCAATAAGAATGTAGGAATCTGCAGTGAAAAGAAATGCAACTGATTTTGAAGACATGAAACACGAGTTTCTATGTATTTGTAATTAGGTTTTATACCAATTTTTTTCCTTGAGTAGGCCAGGGGAATCAATAGACACAATGGGTGTTTGCTGTATATTTTATCTGTGTGGAATGTAAGTCGTTTGTCACATGAACAGAAGACTCATCTAGTCACACAGAACTCAAATTAAAGTGCTGTACTGATAGAAGTGGGTGAAGTATTCTGAAAAAATTGTTCCAGTATCTTCTACATGGAAAACACATATTAGTTCCTCAAGATGTGTTTCATCATATCTTTTAGCACCCATGAACATGATGATGCCTGTGAATTACTCTGTCTTGCATCCTGTGTAAGATACGTAAGGATGTCTGATGCACAGGGTGACCTGGCCATGCACTGACCAGCACAGAGATTCATTAACTGTACATGAATCATGTGAATCACTCTGTGTGAGATATGTAAGGATGTCTGATGCACAGGGTGACTTGGCCATGCACTCTCCAGCACAGAGATTCATTCACTGTATATGAATCATGTTTGTTCTGTGTGACACTGCACTGTAATCGCATGCTTATCAAGGCCCATAGTTCTGGACTAGACATTGACCCACTGTGTTTTGTGACCATTACTGTCTGGGAAGGGGATGATGTGTGGGTGCTGCTTGCACTTCTTCCACCTTAGTATATGTGCACATGCATGTGTGCTGTGTGTGTAGTGTATGTGTGTGCGTGTGTGTGTGTGTGCGTGTGTGTGTGTGTGTGTGTGTGTGTGTGTGTGTGTGTGATGCATATTTCTTTACCTGCATGTTTCTTTCTGAGTATATTATGTACCATGGCACATCCTACAAGCTGTGGCAAGGTCATACTGCAGTACCTCCCAGATGTATTAAGGCAACAGAAACAGGCTTTGAGCTGGCCAGTAGCACTTTTGATGATGTTCCATCTTTCAGCATGTGCCTTGTTGTCCTGCAATTTGGCAATAATCTGTGGGTTTCATATAAGCATTATTAGCCAGGGCTCTAGTGGGTATCAGTGCAACACTGTAGGGACATACAAGGGGGTTAATACATATTATGTACTCATTCTGTGTAATTGTAGACACTTCATGAAGACTCGGTGCCTGCATGCACTGACTAGATGGCCCTGTGGAAAGTCATCTTGCAGAAACTGGTGATATAACAGACATGAATGCCATATATTTGAATCCAGGGAAGTGACTGTAGACCAGGTGGAGCTTTTATTGCTACATGTGTGCAATCATTGGCATGCAGTGCCTCAGTGAGAACAGGGATGGCATAAAAGCCATGCATAGTGCTGTCTCTCTCTCCTGTGATGTACTGGGAAGTCAGATGTACACAAATAGAAGCTTAACTTTGAAGATCATGTTTAGCTTTCTTGAGGGTGATACCTCTGAGATACCCAAAGTGCCTCCAGCCGAGTTCTGAAGGGTTATTATAGAAAGGATAGTGAGTGCTGCAGAGGTGTTGACAGGGAAGGGAAGGCCACACATTCCTGTGCAAACCATATTTGAATGATACATACCAACTGCGTTTCATACAAAATAAATATTTATCTACAGAAAACCAGTCAATAATTTCCTGATCTGTGAAACTATGAAATGTTACCTGCTGCTGGTAATGTTTTGTTGCTGCCTGACAAAAGATGGGATGTAGTACTACTAACAATCAACAGATACAGCCCAGTGGCTACTGATGTGATTCACAGCACATTTACTATGTACTGAAATGTGGCAGATTTTTCCAGCTGCACCTATGAATTGTGACCCTGTTCTAATTTTGTATATTTGAATGTCATTGTGGCTATATTTGCTTATGCACCTGCATTTACATGTCATTATGCATTAATTTCGCCTATGTACCTTCATTTGCAAGTAATTATGCATTACTTTGCCTATGTACCTTCATTTGCATGTCATTATGCATTCATTTGTGGACAGTCTATAATGTACACTTCTCCTCAATGCACAGATGCATAACACGGGACTATAAATCTTTATAAGTCTGTACATAGCCATTTATTGCATAATATCACACTGCATACTATATAACTTGACTTAGAATTGCAACCTGTGTTTTCAGTTGTTTCAAATAACTATTTCAGTGACGTTCAATTCTGTTTTCTTCAGAGATACATTTTTCATTGCTTTATGTTTGTATGTGGTTTGTCATCTGACTGTTCACAGCCAAGACATTTAGTAAGTGTAGTGGAAACATAAGCCTATTAAAATAATATGTAAATTTTGCTGTAAACTCATGGGAGAGAAGGGGAGAGAGATAGAGGCAGAGACAGAAAGAGAGAAAAATACAGTCCTCATCTGTAATTTTATCGCATCACTGTCTATAATTAAATTATGTGTTAGCTCAAGGGAGTATTATAAGGTAAATCAAAGCATGCTTGCATCCTTTCCCATAATTCTTCCAATGTATGACACATCATTACACAGGTAGTTGCATATTCATTCACAAAGAATACCTGCAATTATTTAAAAATGTAGACATATAAAATAGAGAAAAAAGGAATCACCTTTGGTGGGATTTGGATTCTTTACTATCTAGAATATAGTTTGATTAGGTATGGGTTTACTGTAACAAAAACAGAAACCTACATTGCCTTCAGAACAATTTCTCTTTTTCTGGTACACCAACTGGGTCACATCTAAGCCTGCAATTGCGAGAAAAAAAAATCATGTTCAACTGCTTTGCTCAGGAATTTTGGACAAAACTAAAAATAATGGTAGATCAAGGGGCCAAAATTAGAGACAATTTTAAATATTACACTAATTTATTAAGAGACGTTAATAGACCAACAGGTTTGCACCAACATGCATTTTTTTAATAAGAAAAAGTAGGACACTTTAATTATTGGTGCTATTGACTGGCTGCAATCCTCAGTTATTTACCGGAAAATCATTTTTTTTTTTAATAAGGGACAAATTAAAAATGTGAGGCTAAGGGACAAATTAAAAATGTGAGGTAACATCAGGGACATTCTGTGAAACCTGGGGCAATTGAGAGGTGTTTGCAGACTAAGTATAACAAAAACAGCAAAGTCCACCCCAGCATGGGTGTGAACCTTTTGTCTGATGTAACATTCTTCACAATGGGACACTAAGTTTCTGCATCTTCAATATATATATATATATACATATTGTTCATGTAACTCATTTTAAGTTTTTGTCAGCTTGTCTTAGTTTTTTTGTAAAGATTACTGGAGTCTGACACTAACACCAGAGTGGTGTTAGTAGGTTTCACATCATATCATGTCATGGTCTTGGCGCCATCTACTGACTAAATGAAGTTTAGCAAGTAGATTTGACATTAAATCTGCAGCTCAAGTGGAATGGTATTCTAGTTACCCATGGCTGCTCTATCTTTGTGTAATACAAAGCAAACATGCTGCACTGTGTATGCAACTGGAATGTCATGAATTAAAAATAAAAGATCTTCACGTACAGGAATCCCTATGATTTTTATTTACTTCAATGGTAGAGTTAATACTTTGATGATCTGGTCCTCAGTATTAGCTGATGTGATTATTTCTTTATTTTTAGTTTGTTTCATTTTACATTTAAGCATATGAAAAATGATTGTAACAAAAGTTACTGGAATTTACTAATTCTATTAAACTGTGCAGCTCTGTTTGATTTTCATAGGTGCACCCCCTTCCATTTCCCACCTTATGTTTTTTTTCATCTATTCTCTGCTCACTTCTGTTTGCCTTTACTGTCTATCTCCTACTCAGTTTAGCTTTAAATGTTCCTCACCAAGGGTCATGAAGCAAATGCATGTCATTCAGCTGTTCATTCCACCTTCAGACTGCCTTTTGTACAAGGAAATGTCTCTTGACATTTACTTGAATCCCCCCTTGAATTTCTATGTAATTATCCGTTGTAATATATGCACTCTTTATTTTAACCTGCCCTACGTGAAGAATCCCATTATCATCTAAATTCTGCTGAGAATATTTCTTGTGTTTCTTCTCACACCCTTACTTCTTCAGTATTTACAAGCGAAGCCCCTTTATTTTTGGTTCCTGAATCATCCACAGCTCTTCATGATGCCTGCAACATTAATTTTTGTTAAGGGCAGTGGGAAATTTTATTCCAGCAATGCTTGGCCCTCGATGTCCTATTTGGATGAGGAAATCATTATTCTTGTAGGAAAACTTGGCTTGGATAGGCTTAGAAAGACCCCTTGGATCATTAGCCTAGTAACAGTCTATGAACCTATACACAAGTTAAGTTTACTCACAATCTGTTTTGCTTAATTTTTAAGTGGTTTAATTAACAATGATCAGGGGACAGAGGGTAAAAAGCATGTTCACAGGAAGATAAACAGAGGTAAATGAAGCAACCAACTAACCATGCTGTGACTAATGCATAATCCAAGTGAAAATCAAAGTAGCATTTGGTTTTATAGCTTATCAAGTACAGTAGCATCAAGGTGGTCCACAAACATTGTGGGAACTTTTATGAAGATCTGGAGCCAAAGATACTTATTAAAGTGCTGGCATGTAGAGCAACTCACTCATCTTGTAAACCAGATTCTGACATCAAAGATAAATGCAATGTACGAGATAAATCCAATGTATTACTCTTGTCAACATTCTTTAGCTAAGCACTGATTTAGATAGTATCTTGGACACACTTATACTCTGTCTGTAAAAATGTATCGTCAGCCCTAGCCTGCATCCTTACCTTAGTATGCATCAGTTTGTACCCCTATCTGTACAGATTTAAAGCAGCACTTTGCCAAGTCTAAAGCCCTCTTCTAGTTCAGCCTTCAGGTGCCACCTTCCAGTATGGCAGCAGCAAGAACTGCTCCAGCTCATCCAAACCTTAAACAAACCTATTTACAATTTTTCTCATTTTTATTTATCTCCAAAAAATCTCAATGGATCACATTCTAACTAGTAAAATTAACAGGATGATATTATAGCATTAAAGCTGAACAACAATATAAAGCCATAACAGATTTAGGCCTAGTCTAATAAGACTAAAAAGGAACGTAACACCAAAAAGAAAGATGATATACAGAACTGACAACCTGAATCCAAGCTCAACATGACTCATAAAAACTAAATGAGTAACTAGCCTGGAATACTAGCCTATGCCATGTGAGTAGAGACCCAGCTCAACCGAATGCCTCATGGGGCCTGGTCTTTGGGGCCAAATAACATGCTATAGGAGAGTATGACACATACTTCTCAACTGTCCCTAACTTTTCAGAATGTCCCTGATTTTGCCTCATATTTCTACCTGCCCTTCTAAAATTTTGATTTTCTGGATAATCACTGAGGCTAAATTAGACATTTGAGTTTCATACTTCTTACCCGTTCGATTCTCGGCTGGGCTTGGGAGGGCCTTCTGTGTGGAGTCTGCATGTCCTCCCCGCGGTTGGGTAGCATTCGAAAGACATGCATGCGTAAATGGGCATGCCTTCGTTGAAGGTTGGGCATCGAGCTGGCACCTCGGCGTTTCGTAAAAATCTACTGCCAATCATTAGTGGACCAGAGTTCCGCTCTGGCGACCCCTTACTGGGAAAAGCTGAAAGACCAACAACAACAACAACTTCTTACTTTTCAGTAAGTACAAGCAGATGCAAAACCTGTTGTTCTATTATCTTTTTAAGTGAAGCAGTGTAATATTTAAAAATTGTCCTTGATTTTGGTCTGTTTCACCTCATTATTTTGGATTTGTCAGTAATTCATCAGCATAGAAGATGAAACCTATGCTGGGGCAATACAGTTATGAGATTCATGGACTGATCACTCAAGTCATGTGACCACCGGGCACTTGCATCATATTTCCATGCAAAGATGCCATTGGACTAGCAGGACTAACCCAGTCAACAAACTGTAAATAATAAAATAAATAAATAAATAAATAAAAGTAAATTAAAAATGCACAATTTATTTATTTTATTGTAAATAAAGTCATAGGATATGAACCTGGATCAAATTTAATATTTAAACAAAATCTTTCACTTATCAGTCCATTTAATTAAGTGTTTGCTACTGCTACATATAGTAGATAATATGTACCAGATTAATATCTTTCTAATCATTATTTAATTTGCTACAGGATTCCATGCTAGAGTGTGGATGCAACAATTAGGCACTTTAGCAACTCTCTGATAGAATGAATGAAACAGGCAACATTTCTCAACATGTCCCAAATGAATGTTTGTATTACTAAGCACTTAAAACTCAACCTCACTCTAGTCCATCTCTTGACTTTCATAGGCTGTTTTCTAGAAACCAAGACATAGCAGGCATTTTCCCTTGAGTAAGGAGCAGACAATGTCGATATAGTTCAACTTCTACTACTAAAAGATCGTTCTTTATCCAGCCTACACTTCAGAGCACTTGGACTAATGAATGCCTCATTACTAATGGTGACACATAAGAGATAGCAGATAAGGATTCTTCAACAGATCATCAGAGGTCAGTGATTATAAGACTCAGATCACTTGAAATAACTTGCCAAGATCTCCACATCATGCAAGAGGTATCTGAATTGGTGGGTTCTCCCTGTCAGTGTTCTAAAAGAGAACCAATTTGTTCCTCTGCCTCCCCAAATTAAAGTAAGAATGGATGCTTCTGCAGTGTTATAGGAAGGCCACTGTGTGAGTCACCCAGCACAAGGGCTTGAGTCCAGACAATAATTAAAAATTCACATTGATGGCTTACAGATGGCAACAGTTATTCTTTCCCATCAAGCTCAGCAGTGCTGATTCCACAAGGCTACATTCCATTTATTTAGCTAATATGGCAGTAGTATGGTACCTCAATATCCAGGGAAGGAGTGAATCCTAACATCTCTGCAGAGAGATCATGGGAATCTGCTGAATCCTAACATCTCCAAAAAATACAAAAACAATGAAATCCATGACCAAAAAGAAAACACGAAAACACAGTGGAGTAAAAAGAACAAGTTTACTGATGCATCCGGTACCTCGGCTTAGCTTCAAAGGAATAGCAGTTCCAACACATGGCTTTACCTTTATACAATTGCTTATTTAAATTAGAAATCATGCCTCAACAGAATCAATTGAGGTAACAAGACTAGTTAAAGCTACAGTTCATGCCTTAAAAAACCCATGCAAATACTGAATTGCTCAATACTTTAATTGACCATAGTAAAATACCACTTAATAATATTTATATTACATTTAAATTCACCTCATGATTTAGCCCCCTTGGCTGTAAAGTTCCAAAATTAGTTATTAATTTAGTTTCTAATGCTAATAATTTACCCACAAACTCATCACCCCGACAGAAATGGAGCTTGGCCAACACACTAAAGAACAGATTGACATCAGAATTTTCATGGATATTGTGAAAGTGATGAGCTATTGGGCTCTCCAACCTTTTGTTCCTGATGTCCCCCAAATGTTCCAAGGTGGGTTGCTTTATTTTTCTCCAAGTCTGTCCCACATACCATCTGACCAGAGAACAACTGCATCCGATAATATAAACAACTCCACAGGAACCACAACAAAATTCCTCATAGGCTCTATGGATTTTACCATTAATGCTAACCCTGTCTAGGTTTTTGATCTTACTAAACTTTATATATACCACATGGGAAACTACTCTTACAGGGTAACAACATTTTGTACCACTCCTTTGTTAAGAAGGTCTTTCAGATTTAAGAACGTACTTTATGAAGAGGTGACCCTACTGGGGAACAATCCATCCAAGCTATCATCATTACTAATGATAGGCCAAAATCTTTCCACCAATCTTTTGCGTACATCAGAAAAGGGTGAATACCTATTCAGAAAGAAAATTCTGTCCTCATTATCCCTTGTGACTGTACTCATACTTGTTCTACTATATCCCATAAAGTCACTTCCCATGTCACCCCTGCCCCTGTGTGTTGTGCCAGTTCCTGCCAGTTTGTCTCTAACAATATTTTCTGCTTTATTCAAAACATCCTCAGAGTATTCCCTACTGGCTAATTTTAACCTCACCTTACTAAACTCCTCATCCAACTTAAACTTGTCATATGTATTGGTAGCTGTTCTCAAATATTCTCCATAAGGTAGAGATTCCAAAAGGAGGGGAGCATGCATGCTAGATGCCCTTAGAAAGTTATTTACCGCTGTTTCCGGACATCCGGAAAGCCACTGAGGGAATTCCCCATCCAAAGGTTAATTTTAGAAAATTCTCTGAAGATTTACAAGGAATGAGGCTGAGTTATAACTTAAACGGAGAAGAGGTAGAAAAATAAAGCAACCCACCTTGGAACATTTGGGGGACATCAGGAACAAAAGGTTGGAGAGCCCAACAGCTCATCACTTTCACAATATCCATGAAATTTCTGATGTCAATCTGTTCTTTAGTGTGTTGGCCAAGCTCCATTTCTGTTGGGGTGATGAGTTTGTGGGTAAATTATTAGCATTAGACACTAAATCATATACAGATTGGTATATGATTAGTGGGAACTGAAATCCCTGTGGCGCTGCACAAAGAACCCTCGCACATAGCAGCGCAGAATTAAACACCAGAGTAAAAGGTCTGACAGACCGCATCTCTGAAAAATGGAAACCCAGGGCAGACTGGACTTGCATTAATCAATGCATCCAACAAGAAGGTGAAACTATTGACCGGTATTATGCCAGACTATTAGAGTGTTTTAATAACCACTGTGGAATGCAGGTTCCTGAAGATCAAACACAAGATTCTCCATATGAACAGCAGTTAAAGAATGCATTTTTAAAGGGCAGTATTGCACCTATAAGCAGTTTTATTACAAAACACATGGTAGACCATCGTACAAGCAGGTTACAATCATTACTTGAATATGATAGGCATGCCGAAAGGCATTTTAATAGCAAAAAGAAAAAGAAAGCTCAAATATTTTCTGTAGAAGATGGAGCAGAAGTTTATGTAGTACAGTCTGGGAAAAAGGGCAAGAAAAATACACAGGGAAACAAGCAATCTGATCAACGATCAGAGGACTTTGAAGGGCAAAAGAAAAGGGGTGAATGTTTTAAATGCGGTAAAAAGGGACACTTGGCAAAGGATTGCAGGAAAAATAAGAAGGCAACAACGGAAGACAAGGAGGGTGAGGACTGACTATATGGTAGTCAGGAATCACTAGTAGGGGCTAGCGAAGAAGGGACAAATGAAAATGTGATAGAGGGAGTAGAGGAAGTGCAGGAAGTAAGTGACAATGAAGAAGATGAAATTTTAGACCTAGCTTTATTGAGCTTAGAGCTCTATTTAGCAGACATGAAACCAGAAGTTACACTCTTGGTAGAAGGGAGGGAAGTCAAATTCTTGTGTGACTCAGGGGCATCACGAACCCTGATACATCCCTCCAAACTGCCAGAAAACACAGAGACACCTGATTACATACTGGTCAAAGCAGCTAATGGACAGCTGTATCAGGAGCCACTCTCCCGTAACATTGCAATAACTGATCCAGTTTCAGGATTGACACAAAAAAGCAAAATTGTTGTTTCTGCAAAATGCCCAGTAAACCTCTTGGGCAGAGACCTCATGCAGCTATTTGGTATAGCAGTAGTCCCAACCATGCAGGGTATGGATGCACAGTGACAAATTGATACCTTTGCAGTGCAATCGGAGGGTGAAATGTTTTATTGGTACAGCCAGGACTTGATTACGACTGGTCTAGGGACTGTAACTGAAGAATTAATGAATGTAGCTGTCAGCAAGTTCCCCTCCCTTGACAATGATAAGCAACACCTGTTGCACTGTACCCTGTATTATTGTAATACACCAGGACCTGATAAGGAATATGAGCAAGAATTATTTAAGAATCATGCAAACAGATTGATATTGCGTAACCTGTACTGGGACACAGAAGGGAACAGTGTAGCCAGCTTTTCATTGCCCCAGGAGTTCTTTGCACTTTATAAATCTAAACGATTATCACATGTTAGCCTGACCAAAAACAGAAATATAGAATGGGCAGACCTAGGAGAAAAAGTCACGAGATGGGAGAAACAGACAGAACTAGAACTATCAGAACAGGGAATACAAATACAGAAGTTTAATTGGATAACTCAGACCAACCCAGCTGTGCACTTGCAGTCTGGTGAGGACAGCTGATTGACACTCCTGTTAAAGGAGGAAGAAAATGCCTTACGAAATATACCAGAGACCCTCTGGTCAACAGGAAAATCAGATGTAGGACTCATTTGTACAGCGGGACCAGTTACTATCACGCCAAAGTCAGCATTCAGACCACAAAAAAGACAGTATCCCTTAAGAAAAGATGCAGAGGGAGGGATAAAGCCTATTATAGCAGCCTTACTTAAAGGAGGGATACTAGTAGAATCTCCCGATTCACCATGTAACACACCCTTATTTCCAGTCAAAAAAGCAAATGGAGAATGGCTATGGTCCAAGATTTACAAGCTGTAAATGATGCAGTAATACCAAGGGCACCCACGGTGCCAGAACCACACATCCTGTTGAATGATTTAAAACCTCAACAGAAGTATTTTTCTGTGGTAGACATCAGCAATGCGTTCTTTTCAATACCAATACACCCTGACAGCCAGTATTGGTTTGCATTCACATTTCAGGGGAAAAGGTATACATATACGCGACTACCACAGGGGTATTGTGAAAGTCCAATGATATTCTCACAAGAAATGGCAAGCAACTTGGCGGGATTCACCCCACCAAGAGGCAGTCAAATTATACTTTATGTTGATGACATCTTGCTGGCAGCCCCCACCCAACAGGATTATAGAGAAGATACCATATCACTTCTACGATTTTTAGCCACTGAAGGACATAAGGTAAATAAAAGTAAACTGCAGTTTTGGAAAAAAACAAGTTAAATACCTGGGATATGTAATATCCAAAGAAGGCAGAACACTAGATGAGGACAGAAAGGTAGCAATTTTGCAAGCACCAAAACCCACTACCAAGAAGGAAATTATGTCCTTCCTGGGTACAACTAATTTTTTGCCGGAGCTGGATTCCAAACTATGCTTTAGAATCTGCACCGCTAACTGACGTTATATATAAGAAGCCTATGGCAGCACAAGATTTATTACAATGGACACCAGAGGCAGAATCTGCTTTCTGCAAACTGAAGCAGTTAATAGCGTCCTCATTAATTCTGGGATTACCAAACTACCATAAATGTTTTTTCCAAACTGTAGACAGTAAGCAGGGTTACATGACATCAGTGCTGACACAACAGCATGGGGATAAGCAATGCCCCATTGCTTACTATTCATCACAACTAGACCCAGTGGCATGATCCTTACCTCACTGTGTACAAGCAGTAGTTGCAGCTGCAATGGCAGTACAGGCTTCGGCCTCAGTAGTCTTATTCCACCCTCTCACTTTGAGAGTGCCTCATGCAGTCGTGATTATTTTACTACAAGAAAAGGTGGCATATCTTTCCCCTGCTAGGCATCTTTCCTGTATGACTATATTGTTGAGCCAACCTCATATGACAATTGAACGATGCACAATTTTGAACCCTTCTACTCTGCTCCCAACCCCTGCAGACGGCACACTGCACCACTGCCTGCAGGTAATTGAGCAAAAGACACTACCTAGAAAAGATCTCACGGATGTTCCCTTGGATGATGCCGAGGTGACATACTACGTGGATGGCTCATGCAAAAGGGGTCCTGCAGGACAGAACCTAGTAGGATATGCAGTAGTTTCTGATACTGAAATTATAGAAGCAAAACCTTTACCACACAACTTATCTGCACAGGCAGCAGAATTGATTGCCTTGACACGGGCATGTACCTTAGCAAAGGGTAAATGTGTAAACATTTTTACTGACAGCCAGTACGCTTTTTCTACTATACATGTTTTTGCGCAACAGTGGAAAAACCGGGGAATGATAACATCTACTGGCAAACCTATAAATCATGCACAGTTTATCTTAGATCTTTTAGAATCTATTCAGTTACCTCAGAAAGTAGCCATTTGTAAATGCACAGCTCACACCAAGCAACAAGATAGGATTTCAAAAGGTAATGCGAGAGCTGATACAGCTGCAAAACAAGCAGCCACAGAAGTATTTCTTTTAAATGAGGAATTACAACCCTTTGAGATTTTAGACTTAGAAATGTTAAAAACAATGCAGACACTCACTACGCAAGCTGAAAAACAACGATGGGTAAAACGAGGAGCAATTCTCGAAAAGAGGCTGTACATCTCTAGAGAAGGGAAAGCGATACTACCATCTAATTTGTTTAGATATGCAGCTTTGTTGAGCCATGGGCAGTGCCATGTCTCAACAGGGGTGATGGTACAGCTGGTGAACCAGGTGTTCACAACGTACGGATTTACAAACTACTCTAAAAAATTTTGTTTGACGTGTCAGATTTGTAACAAACATCATGCATAAGGGGCGTTAAAGCCCAAGCAAGGGAGTTTCCCTACACCACCATATCCGTTTCACACTGTCTGTATGGATTTCATAGAATTGAACAAATGTGAAAATAAGAAGTATTGTCTTGTCATTGTAGATATGTTTTCCAGATGGGTGGAAACCTTTCCAACCAAAAACCCAGATGCAGCCACGGTGGCAAAAGTACTTGTCAAAGAAATCATCCCTAGATTCGGCATTCCGGAAAGGATCTACAGTGACAATGGTACACACTTTGTAAACCAAACCATACAGCAGTTAAGTAAGCATTTTGGTATTTCTTTAAAAAATCATTGTGCATACCTTCCACAATCTGCAGGGCTAGTTGAAAGGTATAATAGTATATTAAAAAACAAATTGAGAAAATCGATAGCTGAGACAGGGAAATATTGGATATACTGTTTACCCCTGGCACTGTTGAGCATGAGAACTGTCCCTACAGCAAAAGGATTGACTCCTTTTGAAAAGTTATTTGGAAGGGCTTACTATACACCCCAGTGGAAACTTCTCATGTCATCAGACCAGGAAGCTGATTTTACACAAGCTGAATATATGAAGAAATTCATGAATTCTAAACATCTGTTGCAGTCAAATTCTGTTTCAGATAGAAAGCAAACTGAGACATCAGAAGTGGCAGTAGTGACACCCGGGGACTGGGTGTGGATAAAAGTTATCAAGAAGAAGAATTGGTCATCGCCAAGGTGGGAAGGTCCCTACCAGGTGCTTCTTTCGACACCCACTGCAGTCAAGCTAGCAGAGCGAGCTTCGTGGATCCACCTGATGCACTGCAAACTAGTTAAGAACTTTGAACTGGACAAAAATCTTACCTCTCTTACCTCTCCATCTGGGCCCTCAGCACAAAGTCTGGCTACAAAGGGGGGTCAGATCAATAGGACTGATCCGTCTTAACCCCAGTGAAGAAACCATCGGTGCTGAAGGTCCTATTAGGGCAGACAGTAAGAACACATGTCTGATAAAGATGACAAAATCCAGTAAGATCCAAATGTACCTATTCGGAAGAGTCGGAGAAAACAGGAATGCAGAACAACCGTTTCCTCGGAAGTATTGCATAACCATCCTGTTGACTGTGCTAGTGACAATAATCTTTTTGTTGTGGCCATTCCTTTTCACAGCCACACAAACTGAACTGAACAAGCGTGCAGAGTTGTACGCAGAGTGGCACCCAAACTTCAACACTTACAAGGCAATCAAATATGTGTATGCTGAGACCTTCAATGTTTCGAATTGCTGGATTTGCACAGCTTTGCCAACAGCATACGGGCAGGTTATTGTTAACGTCAGTCCCCCTAGGAGCCAACAAGACCTGGGAAAACTTAGTCTATGATACATCAGATGTCACATCACAAGATAAAGCAGCATTGCACTTGTCTGTTCGACAGAAGGGGACTGTGTGTTTTTACAAAAATGAAACTGTAATGTACTGCACCAAACTCCAAACTCCACTCCACAATTGGAGGATCTTTTCCAGCCTGCATTCGTCCTCGCTTTCATGTTTTTTGCTTTGGTTTTTACAAAAATGATACAGTTCAGGTGGGTTGGAGCAATTGCAATTTGACTGTTCCTTATAGATGCTACAATAAGACTGATAACACAGGATCCTATTGCAGCACGAGCTATGATTCATTTGTTGAACTGATGCATAGGACAACTGATGAAGTAAAACATAATGCTGACCTTTATAAACAACTGTCAATGATAGACAAAAAAATGTTTCATCCAGAGCTAGGACATAGTAAAGTTACTACCAAAGTAGAAGACTGTTATTTTGTATGTGGTAGGAAAGCATACAAGTGGTTACCTGAGAATTGGTCCGGCAGTTGTTATTTGGGGTACCTGGTTCCGGCCATACGATACACAGCAGTTTTACCTCAAGGGAAAATTCGGAATGTTCGACGAGAAATCAAGAAACCTGTCAATCCAGTGGGGCAAATTAATGCGGGCTGGAAAAATCATCATGCTGTGGGCTTAGGGAAAAATGGACTATCACATATGGACTTGAGTGATACTGTTATCTCCTGGGCAGGTGTATTGACAGCATATGGAGCAACACAATCAATCTGGGAACTGAGAAAATTGTCTAACTTCTCGAAATAATGAGCAATGCAACCTTTTCTGCCCTAGAATTGGTGACTGATGAACTGACTGCCATGAGAACTGTAGTGCTTCAAAACCGCATGGCTCTCTTGTACTAAAGCTAGAAATGTACCTTGAATCTAGGTAAAATGTAACACATGTATTAGAACAGTACAATAGAAGAAGTGAAATGCTGAAATGGACTGACGTAAACCCAAGGCCAGGTTGTTTTTCTCAAAATGTTTTGTAGAATGACAGATATTTTAACTTGGTCAGCAATAAGTCTAACAATATTTTCTGTAGAACATACAGAAAGCTGTGTCTAACTACGTCAGCAATAGAATGTAACATTTTCTATGTGACAGGAAGAGAACTGTATAAGTATAACCTACTAATCATTAATTATCCAGACAAATCCTGTACATACATGCTTTGTCTCCTTGCTGCAAGTAATAAAGGGTGCCTTGCTTGAAGTTTTTTCCTTTCACACTCCTTCACTCTATAGTAAGAGAATTTTTGTTTTATAAGTGAGCTAATTTGCCTTAAGATAGGATCATATTTGTTAGGAGCACCAAATAAAGCTTTGACCTCGGCAACATTTTTAGAGTTATAGAAGTGCCAAACTATGGCTTTCTTAAAATAGGGAAGTTTGTTAGATCGATCATTTTATTATTGATTTTTAAGTTAGGGTTTAGATGAATAGGTTGGGGAATGGGAATAGTATTGTGTAAATTTAAAGAGGTCATCAGAGTTTGAAAGATGTGAATTTTGTTCCTTAGTGTAGGCAAGATCTTGAACTTGTAGTCACCATCAGATGCAAGAAAAGGGACAGCATATGGATTGAGTTTTAACGAATATATATAATTGCACCAGATTTTGATCCAGGTTGGGTACGAAGTTTCAGCAGAGAGGTCATAGCAGGCTATTTGAATTAGATGGCTAGCATTAATGATGTCGTAATATAAATTAAAATCCGGGAGACTTAAACCGCCTTTGTTCTTTGGGGTAATTAGATTCCTGTATGATATTCTGGTTGATTTAGGGAACCATAAAAACTCTGAGATTGTGGTTTCCATTTTTCTGAAAAAAATTTTTGGAACGTTTAAGAAGATGGAGTTAAGATGAAAAAGGATTCTAGGCAAAATATTCATTTTAAGGATAGCAGATTTTGATAGCAAAGAAAGATTGATGTTTTTCCATCTAGTTAGATCGTTATTTATCTGATCCCAGACTCTATATAGGTTTGCTTTTATTAGTTCTTGATGAGGGTGTGTGAAATTTATTCCTAGGTATTTCACTGTATATTTGAGAGGAATGTCAGATGGGGGAAGTAATATTCTAAATGGCTTGCAGGGTTTAATGGAAAAATAGATGATTTAGCAGGGTTTATTTATAATTAGCAGTCTCAGCAAAAAGATTAATAGAATTTCGAATTTTATGAAGATCGGTGTTAGGAAGCTCAAAATAGATGTTTAGGTCATCTGCAAATGCAGAATAATTTATATCAATGTTGAAGACTTTTGGAATATGGTGATAAGTCTTTTGTTTAACCCAGAGAAGGAAAGGTTCCAGATATAAATTAAAAAGATAAGGTGAGAGTAGGCAACCCTGCCTAGTGCCATTGGTAATTTTAATAGGGCGTGATAAAGTTTTATTTATATGCAGAGAAGTAGAGGTATTGTTATAAAGCATCTTAATAGTGTTGATAATCAGATCAGGAAAGTTAAAGAATTTCATGGTTAGGTAAAGGAAGTTTAGATCAACGTTATCAAAGATTTTGGTAGCATCTAGGGTGAGTGCAAAACGCAGGTGGTTATCACTTTTTAGAAACAACATTAATGTGTTTAAGGTAAGAGTATTGTCACACAGCTGCCTCTGTTTCATAAATCCCAACTGTTCAGGAGAAATGACTGTAGCTATAACTTTCTGAATTCTATTAACAAAAATGGTAGATAAGATTTTGATGTCAACGTTAATAAGGGTGATGGGCCTTTAGCAGAGAGGGTTGGACTTGTCAGAGTTTGGTTTTGGAATGAATATTGTTTTCGAATTGTTCATATACTTATCAGTAATCCCTTTCGAGATGATATAATTATACATAGCAAGGAGAGTTTTAGAAAGGTGACGACTAAAAGTTTTATAAAATTCTCCTGTAAAGCCATCAGGACCTGGCGCCTTATTTGGTTTAAGCTTTTTAATAGCTAGCATTATTTCATTCAGAGTTATGGGGCTGTTTAGAAGGGTGTTTTCTTGTGAAGGATAATTTTGGAACAGATAGCTCATTTAGGAATATTTTGTGCATTTCATTTGGGGTCTGGTTTTGGGGATTATAGATTTCAGTGAAGATATTTACAAAAGAGTTAACAATATCTTCATTACTGTATAAGTTTTTCCCTTTGTATTTTATTTCATTAATATAGTTTGGTCCCTCTTTGATGTTTATGAGTCCAGCTAGTGTTCTGGAGGGGGTTTGGGTCCATTCCAAATATCTGTGAAGGAGTTTGAGTTCTACCAAGGATTGATTTTGTAAGTGAAATGAGTAATTTTTTTTTTGTATCACATGTAATTTCTTTTCCAGTTCAGGAGAAAAATCCTTTTGTAGTTGTGCATCAGTCATCTTTTGTTCATTGTTGAGGTTATTGATGTACAATTTCTCTTTTTTTTATAATAAGATGATTTTTGTATGAGTATTCCTCTGATGACCGCTTTGGCCGTAGCCCATTGGATATCTAAGGGGATGGTGGATAAACAAGATTCTGCATCAAATTGTTTCAGATAATCATTAATTTCCTGCAGAACATCTTCTTTTTTAAGAATGTTACTGTTTAGTGACCAAGTGGGACTACTACCATTGCGATTCAGGTGGTGAGTGGGATTAATACAAAGTGAGACATTCGAGTGGTCGGATATACATCTAGCCTCAAGGGCAAAGTTTGTAATTTTGTTTGAAAAGATATCAGAGACCAAAAAATAATCAATTCTGACCAGACTTTATGCAAAGCCAAATAAAACGTGAACTTATTTAGCTCTCTGTCATGGTCAAATATTAAAAAAGGGTCAACTAAGTTGAAGCTATTTATCAAATCCTGAATAGATGCAGTTACTTGCGAGGGCTGTTTCCTGTTTTTATTTGAACTATCATTCAAGGGGTCCATGAGTGCATTCCAGTCACCACCAATAATGAAAAGATGATTAGGAAATTGAAGTAGTAGATTATGTATTTCATAGAAGAATAAGTGCTGGTTTGTACAAGGGCTGTATAGGTTTAAGAAAAGTAAAGGGGATTTTACCTGAGGGTATGAGCAGGAAAATAAACACCATCTACCATTCGGGTCAAATTTAGTATTTAGCACTTCACCAGGAAAGGATTTTTTAATTATTATTACAGTGCCTTTTGATGCAAGACTATTCCCTGCTGATGTCACAAGTTTAATCCAATTTCTTTTTTTAATATTATCCCATTGAACATTTGTCATATGGGTCTCCTGTAAAAAGACGATGTTGGATTTATCCTGAAAAATCAGGTGCATAACTAGTTTCTTTTTATTGATTTCTTGAAGCCCATTTACATTCCAGGAATTCACACTAATCATCATAATTAGATTCAAAACATAGATATATGCTAGGATAAACTAAGAAAAAAGCCCTACCAGGGACGATGCAATTAATAAATACATTTTTTATATATGACAGAAAGTGTAATGTGGTAGTAAATCGTATTCTGGCATCCATGCTCCTTACCATAAACCCTGTGCCTAACCACCTGTCTCCCGGAGCCATTTTTGAAAAAGTTTTAGATAGATACAAGTAATCTGTTTTTAAATATTTTCCCTTATGAAGAATAATACAAGAACAGAGCAGGTAGATATATAAACTAACATCAATAGTCCAAGTGCCAACAAACATTGGACAACTACACCATCATGTCACTCCCAAAAATGTTAAGGAATATTGAAAAACATATGTACATAGAATGGACAGTTAAAGGCAAAGTGACGTTCGAGTTAGGAGTTAAAGGAGATAAAACAATACCACCATAAGAACATAATACATACACATTTTTTTCTAGATTATTGACCTCGAAAATTTCCATGCAAATAGGCCAGTGAGGTTGGAGTAATATAGACAATAAAAGTTACTAAGCAATTGAAACCAACACAATTTATAACCAGAGTTATTAATAACCATTACAGCAGATAGTAACGCAGGTTCTATTTATAACTGCAGTAAGTACCATCATAACCTAATACTATGTTTTGTTCTCCTGTCTGGAGAAGGGACAGTTAACTTAGATAAGCTCTAACTGAGCATACTGCTCTAAAGGGAGGTTAATGAAGGGGGTAATTATAACAAGAAAAAATTACAGGTTAAATATATACGTCAACAAACAGAATAGCTCTGAGTAATGTAAATACATTTTTTACCTATCTAGATATCTAGCTGGGTTTACTAAATATGCATTACACACAAAATTACATAACAATAGGATTAAAGAAGGAAAGACAGAAACAAGAGCATTAATTGACAACCTAAGCAGATAATTGGATTTTCACTAAATGCAGTTCACAATAAACTACATAACTCACATATCATCACTAACCAATAAAAAACACAGCCAGCCTTTTTAGCAAGAAAGCAAGTTTTAGCAAGCCAGCTAATTAAACCAAGCACAAACATACAGCATATCAAGCTCACTAGCTCTGTAGATCCACCTTCATTGAAAGAAAGAACAAGCCATCCATATCCTGCACTTTCAGTATAGAATTAAAACATCATGATTCATGAATCGTGATTGAATCATGGTGAAAGTAGTCAAAATGCTAATTTGTGTTACCATGCAACAACAGATAAATTTCAAACTTGAAGACATATTTTCAGAAAAGGTAGCACAGCTGTGAAGCAGACTAATGGATTACTAAACAGGCAATTGTCTTTAGCTGTCTTTAAATAACTTTTGACAATTGCATAGGCTTTTTATTTTACTCACAGAGTCTGAGTTTGTATCACAAACACTTTCACAATGAGCACTTAAACACACACCTAAATACTAAATAGAAAACTAAATGTGAACACATAAAATATTGTTTTTGAAAAACTGAAAGGCACAGAAAAGCATGCCTGAAGTATGGCATTGTAGTTTTGCAACATGACCAGCAGATGGCAGCTACTATACAGTTTGATATGAAAGACTTCTGACAAAGTGATGTATTTGTATTGCTAGAAAAAACCTATATTGTAATAAATTCATTAATTAAACATAAGATTAGGCTGCTGAATTACCCTGACCAGAGTCCTTTATAGTCCATTTAAATTACCCCCATCCTGAAGTGTCCAGAAAGTGTTGTTTTAGATCCATTTCTTCTTCCCTAAGCTCTAATTCATGATATTAGCATTCCCATAAATGCACTACTTCTTCTACTTCTGTTACGACCTCTGACCTCGTGATGTCATCGGCTGATGTTCCTATTGCATTCTGGGTAATGGAATGTTGAAATAGCCCTGGGAGCTTAGGGAACCCTTGTGGAGCTCTAAATAAGGCCTCAACAGACCACAGGGAGCCTTGTGCACTGATACAAACAGGCCAACATATTGCTGAAAAGCTAGAAAGGAAAATAAAAACAAAAAAAAGCCAGGACATCCAGATGATGGTAAAAATAAGCTGGGAAGATGACAGGGTAAGTAAGAATCAGTTAGCAGTGTTAGAAAGCCAGCAGAGATAGGTTTTTGTAGGTGTATTCATCTTGGTTATACTATTTGTTAGTCTTAACAGTAATTCATAGCTTTTAAGCATATACTGTATTATCTTGATTATATTATTTTACTAGCTTTAACAGTATAGCTAGTTAAGCAGGTAGTTCCTTGAAAGCTTGCATAAAAACTTTTTTTGCTTCATCTGCAGAGTGTATTAGGAACTTCAGATCCCCATAGCTGAAGGAGAGGATGGCTGGGTATTTCATCTGGAAGCGTAATTTTTTTTGATTAACAAAGCACAAAAAGGAGCTAGAGCTTGTCTTTGAGCCTTAATGGGCTGGGGTAAATCCTGTGCTATTGTAATCCTGTGACCTCTTCATGAAATGTTACTTTTCTTTTTTGCAGCCATGAGGAGTGTGGTAACATGTGCAGCATTTAGTAGCCTTGCATAAATCTGCCTAGGAACACCCTCATCTTGTGATCTTCGTAATGCTCTATGAGCTCTTTCAATAATTAATTATTTAGCTAAGATTTTATTTTCAGTAATGTGTTCAAAAATCTCAGTTAGTATGACTGGTAGTTCTACTTGGTCAAACTTTTCTGGAATGCCACTTATTAGAATGTTGTTTCTCCTACTGCGTGCTTCTAAATCTATTATTTTTTGCTGTAAGTCACTAATAATTTTGTCATTTGTATTTACATTGGTTTGTAAATCTTGTATTTGCTTTGAATTCTCCTCAGTTTTCTTGTCAATAAGATTAATTCTGGATGTAATTTGGTCTAGATTAGAACCAAATGAATTTAATTCATCTGAGAATAATTTGAAATCTTCATGCAAGGGCTGTAATGCTGTTTTAAGGTCATCTAGTGAGAGAACAGACTCACCTTTAGATTTAGCAGCTCCTTTATTTGAATCCTGTGTTGATTTATTTATTATCTGCCTCTTAGCTGTTACATCCTTTTAAGGTGACATTAGAGAAGATAGTTTGGTTTTAGAAGTTATAGCATCCATGGATTCTTGTTGGTTAGCCATCACTGGGTGAATTAAAGTGTAGGTTTAGGCCACAAGGGAGTGACTTAAAGAATTCTCCTTTAACTTTTCTTGTTTAGAACTCAGAACTCAGTCCTTCAGAGAAAATGATGCCACCATGTGGTTGCGGCCTTCAGTCAGTCACTAGAGGTAAGCCCTTGCAGAAAAATGACAAAATTTTACTTTTTAGACCAAAATGCTGCTATAGGTCTTTTCCATGAAGTGTGGTTTAGAAGAAATACTCCTTTCCTGTTCAATTCGGTGCCAGATGCAGTTTTTTTTTAGCGGATAGTTTTGGTTGATACAGGAGCAGCAGAAAGTGTGTGTTCAGTGCTTGGTGGCCATCTTGAACCTCCCCAAATCATCTATATATCTTTTATAGATGACTACTCTCTGCCTAAAAAATTCTGTATTGTAAACATACGTGTTTTCAAAATGATTCATAAAAATGATGGCAAAGGCGGGGGCAAAAGATGCCCCATTGCTGTACCCTCCTTCTGCAGATAATATTTACTTTCAAATGCAAAGCAATTGTGAATCAATGAGAATTCCAGAAGACAGAGTAAGAAATCCATATGCGGGCCTTCGCCCAACAATTTTCTGACTGCTTCCATGCCCCACAAGCTCCTGATACTGGTATATTTTACATCAACACTTGCCCAATAAAAATCCTCCCCCCACTCCATGCCTCCTATATGATCTGAAAACTCCTTGCCATTCCTAATATGTGACATGATCCTGGATAAATATCCCTTAAGGTGAGAATCAAGGAAAATGCCCACATTCTGCAAATAGGCTCCTTTGCCAGAGACTATAGGCCTACCCAGGGATTGCTGAGATTTTTATGAATTTTAGGTATAACTATAAATTTCGCCTCCTTGTACTTGTTGATTTGTAGCCTTTTAACATCTGAAGCAGACAAGAAACCAAATCTTTTCCCCTTTCAAGCTCCTCTAACAACTTTTCATTGAATTCACTGATGGGATTATAGGGCAATTCCTCATAGACAGTGCGATCCATAAGTAAATTTGCAGCCATATGATTATACTGCTCCCTTGAAAGAATCACCCAATTCTGACCCTTATCAGCTTGGGTGAACACATAATGCTTATTAATTTGTCATAAGTGTTGTTCACTCATCCCATTCATATTTCGTTAAATTATACTTTCTTTTTACTTTTTTGATTCTATTATATTCTACCTTGAGTTATTTGCATAAAATGTTCTCAAATAAACAAACGCCAGTTGAAATTCTGGGAGGACTAAAGGTGCTTATGAGGTACATGGGAAAGTATCAATTTTCCATATCCAGTCATAAAGCATGCCCCCACATTGCCCCCGTCATCAGATTGTTCGACTACTTCATCTATATCACAAAAATCATTCTCATAGATAGATAAATTAAGCAAAGAATCATCATTATCATAAACAATGTTGTCACTTTGATTAATGAGACTCTCATGGCTATCTATGCTTGTATTACGATTGGTAAAAAATACTTTCAAATGTAATTTTCAACTAAACCAGACAACCTCCAGTATAAGATCTGCCAGACTGAGAAAACAAGTAGGGATGAACTTCACCCCTTTGTCCAATAATGACTCAGGGTTCTCGCTTATGAGCAAATCAGACAAGTTAACAATTTTTAAATTAGAACAGTACCTCAAGACAGTTTCATCAGTAAATTGCCTTTTGTAGATATCCAAATTATATTCCCCGGCATGGTTACAGTGTACATCCGCCCTGCTGGGAGCTAATTCTTCCTTCTACTGCTCTTGCTGCCTGTATTGGGGTTTCCCTGCCATTTGTGACCATGGCCAGCAGACTGCTGAGTTAGCTGATTCCTCACTTAATTCCTCAAAGGAAACGTTCTTTTTGCCACTAGAAACTGTTTCTACAGATGAAGCAGAGGTATCACATTGATCTCGCGTTCTCCCATTGGCCTGCCGACCAATAGCTCTGCCCCTCCTTGGCTTACGCTGCCATGCAAAGATGAGATTACTTTTGTAATCATTTATATCACACTTCAGTTTACCATTCTTATGGAGCATGACAGCCTCCTTTGCCTTGCTGACCCTCGATTTTATATCTTTCATTTTACCATTTAGGGTCGATTCCAAAGTTGTTTCAATTAAACGATTTGTAAATCCACAATTTCGGCTCATACTTTCTCTTGCGCCCTGACATTACGTCTAATGAGAATGTTGAGACAACATTTAGTGCAAGCTAAGGAGGCAGCATTCCACTCCTGTTGTAAATCAACTTCATCCTCGCCAAAGTCATATGCAGGTAAACTACTGATTCTTAACCCCCCTAGGGGTAATATCCAGACTCACATATTTCTCCAAGAGTCTAATGTCATAAAAGAGCATTACCTCCTTGATCAATAATCGTTCCAATTTTTCAAAGTCCGCCTCATAGGGATTTGCCTCACCCAACGACCATGGATCATTACTAGCAATTCTTTCCCCCTCTCCTTCCATATGTCAGAGCAAAGAAAGTGTGAACCATTAGCTATACAGTAGATAATATGGACCAGATAAAATATTTTTCTAATTATTATTTAGTTTGCTACAGGATTCCATGCTAGAGTGTGGATGTAACACTTAGGCACATTAGCAACTCTCTGATAGAATGAATGAAACATTTCTCAACATGTCCCAAATTAATGTTTGCATTACTAAGCACTTAAAACTCGACCTCACTCTAGTCCAACTCTTGACTTTCATAGGCTGTTTCCTAGAAACCAAGACATAGCAGGCATTTTCCCTTGAGTGAAGAGCAGACATTGTTGATACAGTTCAACTTTTGCTACTAACAGATCGTTCTTTGTCCAGCCTACACTTCAGAGCTCTTGGACTAATGAATGCCTCATTACTAATGGTGACACATAAGAGATAGCAGATAAGGATTCTTCAACAGATCAGAGGTCAGTGGTTACAAGGCTCAGGCCACTTGAATTAACTTGTCAAGATCTCCACATCATGCAAGAGGTATCTGAATTGGTGGGTTTTTCCTACCAGTGTTCTAAAAGGGAACTAATTTGTTCCTCTGCCTCCCAAAATTAAAGTAAGAATGGATGCTTCTGCAATGTTATAGGAAGCCCACTGTGTGGGTCACCCAGCACAAGGGCTTGAGTTCAGACAATAATTAAAAATTCACATCGATGGCTTACAGATAGCAACAGTTATTCTTTCCCATCAAACTCAGCAGTGCTGATTCCACAAGGCTACATTCCATTTATTTAGCTAATATGGCAGTAGTATGGTACCTCAATATCCAGGGAAGGAGTGAATCCTAACATCTCTGCAGAGGGATCATGGGAGTCTGCTGAATCCTAACATCTCTGCATAGAGATCATGGAATCTGGGAGTGAGCCTTCAGCAGTAAAATATTCTAATACCCATGTCACATTCCGGGGGTTTCAACTGCTTGACAGAGAGGATGAGCAAGTATTTTGTGATCCCCCATGAATAGTCCCTAGGACCCTAGGTGGCAAAAATGATATTCAGCAAGTAGAGCTACCTAGTTTGAAATGCTTTTTTCGACTTCACAAACAGCAAATGTTGGAGGCAGTTCTCCTTAATTTCTCTCCAAATGGAAAGCTGCACTACTGCAAACTTGAACCAAAGGACTGCTCTATGCCTTTCCTCTACTTTTGTTCATAGAAAGTTTATTCTCAAAGCCAGCAATTCAAACATGACAGTAACATTGGCTGCTCCTTACCGATCCAGTCAAATTAAGCTCCCCATAATTTAACAGTTTTGTCTAGCCATTCCATTTTGACTGCAGCATCCCAAATTCTGGTTGGCCCACCCAGATCTCTACTTCCTCAGTCTGATAGCATGGCTATTCTAGTTCCAGTAGTTGCTGAAGAAAAATAATTTTTAGCTAGAGTGATTTTCATCATCACTTCTTCCCACTGGCTTTCCAGTCATATGATTTATAGGGTTAAATTGATAAGATGTTCTGTATGGGCTTCTACCAGGGACCTGTGTCCCTTTTCATCACTAGTGTTTATGACCTTTTTTCTCTTTATTCTTTTTTTTCTGTTCCCCATGCCTTCTGGCCATCTAGCCACTGGCATTACTGCGCACTCACTCCCCATCACTGAGTTGTGAGCTGTTCAATGTATACCAGTTATCTAGATGTCTATGTAAGACTTTTCATTTTCTGGATTAAGCCCTCCCCTGGTAGTTGATGGGAAAGTCTGCTATATCTTCACCTGCTGGCTTAACATGTAGCCACCCATGCACCATGAAGACTGCCATGCACACATGACTTGGCAGACCTAAGTGCATGTCTGACCCATATTACTTCATGCAGTGCATCTTTCTCTCTAGGAGGTGTTGCCATAGTAACAGGCTGTCAGACCTCCCCCTGTATGAGATGACATCAACCACTTGCTCCTGCCTTCCTGTATTCTGTTCTTCCAGTGTTCAAACTACTAATTTATCTAGGGTCATTGTGTCATAGTTAAGGCTTTGTTCCTCTACACCATGGAGAAGGACCTCCAATGTGATCTTTTTATTACTGGTCTTAGTTATCCCTCTACGAAAGCCCGATTGGCTTTTATTTCTAATTTCTGACAAGACCCAAAGCCCTTAGTCTCTAAGGCCTTTCTTTGTGATACTTCCTCATTTAGGCTCCAGTTTGGGGATCTAGAATCCCTTGTGAGCAGAGCTCCAGCTACTGGAAGGATTCTCCTCCCTTCCTTACTCCTTTCTTCTGTAACTTCATTGAGTTTCCAAGAGTCAAAATATCTTTGGCTTTAACTATCTTATTACCTTCCCCCATCACAAGTCATTGCAGAGCTAATGCCACTAAAATCCTTGGCTGGGTTGTCATTTAACAGCCACAGATAAATAGTGGGGATCATGCTTGCTTACAAATGATTACTCACCTACATTCATGACCAAAATCATCCCGGATCCTCTAAACTCTATAGAAGTCTTGGTATATAACATTCCAAAATATGATGTGTCATTTTTATTAGCATCCTCGAAGAAATCAGGTGGAAATCTCAACCTTACTACCTTGAGGAAATGGTTAATTTCTGTACCTATTTTCTAAGTCACCTTGAATGGCTTAGCTCCACAGAGAAAAAATTAGGTCAAGGAAATGTTAACTCTGAGTTACATATGAGTTCAGAAACAGCATGAAGGACAGGCACCATGTCTGGAAATGTATGTCAAAATTAGGATACCACAGATCCCACAAATACAATATGGACACATGCATAGCTACTATTAGAACTACGCAAAGTAACTATTCCACCTCCTTACTTAACTCGGCAAAAAAAAAAGCAACCCCAATTTAAAATTTAAAGAACTAAAGCCACTATTTTAGCATGAATAATGATATACTTTAAGTTCAATCTTTCATCCCTCCATAGCCATCTCTTGCTGAATATTATAAAGTGACACCAAATTATTTTTCAAAAATGTGACTGCAGCAGTCATTGTTGTAAATCCTGCCTTAACAGTGGTAACAAGTTTAATCACAAAAGAAAAATGAAAATATAAAAATCCCAGTGACTATATAGACTGGAATTGAAAGTTGCAATCATTGTATTTTCCACTCTAAGTGGAGAAACTGAAATCAAATAACAGCACAGAAACATTGCCCCCCCCCTCCCATATCACAACAATGTGTAAAATTTAAAGGAATTTTTGAAAAACTCTCTTGATCATGTTAGGAAGGAGAAAATGCCCTAGCATAATTAGCTGGATGCATGTATGAGCCAGACTCCTGTAAAAAAGTAGAACAAACTGCACTGTATCAATGTGCCATGCAGGTATTGAGATGTATATGTCCTATGTATTTGTAGTACATCAATAAGATGTCCACTAGAGAAAAGATGGAGAAGGATTAAAGTCCATTGATATACTGACATTATTTAAAAAAGGGCTATAAATGTCTTTCTTAAATAATGGTATTATGTAACAGCAATAACTCATGTATAGGTGTGGGTAATAAAACTAAATGACTTGTCAATTAACAGCACATGAAAGAGCAACTTATAATGTTCAAAATGACACTAAGAGTGTTAATCTTGGATGCATTGTGGTGGAGATATTAACTGCTGTATGTCACTTACTATTCACCTTTTCATATTTACATTGATATTTTAATAACTGAGGGAGCTAAATGTTATTGAGGGGTATTTTGCGAAATATGGTGGGAAGCGGAAAAATACATTGCTGTATATACTGCACTGTGCTGAAGATCTTCAGTATTTCCATATGTACATTATTTCCAAAACTAACTGACTTACAAAGCATAGCATAATATCAGGTGAAACTCTACCTGTTGTAAGAAAAATAAAGTCAACAAATGGAAAACAATTGCTCTAAACAGTCCAGCCAACATAAATACAAAGGAGCAATTGAAAAAGAAAGCTCGAATCATTGGTAATATGTAATACACTTTATTCCACAGAGACTCCTATTCCTTTGAACACATTTAACGCTGTACAGAAATATATCCTGCATTTTTGTTTCAAGTGACTTCCTCAGATGAAGAAAACTGAATGCATACAGTGTCGTGGAAAATATCAGTTCAGGACATCTTCATATTCATGCATTATAGACCTTTCTGATTCTCAAGGTTAACTCTAAAGTTTCCAAGGAACAGATTTACTTTCCTTTAGCACCTTCTTGGCAAACAATTCAACAGATAGTGAAGACTCCCAGCACCTTCTCATACAGGTAAGACAAACTACAGATGTAAAAATCTCAATTTAAATTCCCATTGCTATACGGCCGCTTCACTATGCTAGAGACATAGTGTTCCACTCAAAGATGCTAACAATTCATCCCTTCAATGTGTTCGAAGGAATAGGAGTCTCTGTGGAATAAAGTGTATTACGTATTACCAAGGATTCGAGCTTTCTTTTTCAATTGCTCCTTTGTATTTATGTTGTAAGAAAAATGTTGACACTTACACTGTAAGTTGTGCAGCTTGAGATATATTGATTGATATTTATACTATTAATTATGCAAACAGGCATACTTTTTCATATTTCTGTAAATATTTTGAAAGCATGCACTCAAAAAGTACTACTGACAGTATATATCTAGGCTGCATGGTTCCCAACTCTTAAAGGCTGTTTGTGACCTTTTACAGTAAAATATTATTTTGGATGGATTCCTGATGCTGCAGGAAATTTGCCATTTGCTGTAAAGCATTTGTTACTGCACTTGAGCTCATAAACAGTTTGTTTTACATTACGAGGGTTTTATTCTGCACTCTGGTGGGAGTAGAGGGCTGAATTATCCCATCTGAGGTGGGAACTGCTGGTGGAAAGTTATTGTGTGTGTATCTGATAGGCCTGAGGCCATAACTGTGTAAAAGTCTTTCATTGTACTGGTATAAAAGCTTTGTGTTTGCACATCACACAAACATGGTTACCCATGCCTTGTATATAAGCAGACCTCTCCAGTTTAGAATCCTCTATAGGAAATGCTCTCCGTAGTCACCCACTGTTTATAGCTGCTCAAAGAGCTGCCAGATTGTGCAGAGAGCAGCACCACTGAAGGTCATCTTATAGTATAATACTCAACACTCTCACTTAGACCTTTAAGTGACTCTCCCCTACTCCTTCCCATCTACTAAGGATCTAATATAATTGATAGGCTGTTCCCTGTCATTTTTGTTTCTGCTCTAGTGGATATGGGCATCCTGAGACAGTGTAGTAACTGCCTCATGTTAGCTGACAATCATTTAATTTTAGAACAGACAGTGTGTGAGCAATGTAGATACTCAATGTCATTGGAGGCAAAATTCTCACATACACACACAAAACATGCAAACAAGGTTGTCAGCTTTACACTCAAAATGTTTACTAGTAACACTAAGCAACAAATACCTATACATGCATATTCGGAGGTACTCATATGTAATCTACCCAAACCTCCAAGACTTCATAAAAGCATCTCTCAATGTCCTTGTGCACATTCAAAAAAGACAGCACCTCACACAACACATAAGTCTGAAAATCATAGTAACCCCACTTCCAAGTCCATAAGGCAACATTCCATGGGGATTCCATTGTAAGACATACTTATGTCCCCCTTACTAGGCTAAACAAGAAGAAGATCACAGTGAGGTGTCTGGAGCCAGGATCCACTAGATCACACATGCACATAGGCCTTTAATCCACAAGTACCAGTATGACATGGTCATAATCCATATGGGTGTAAACGACCTAAGGCGTACCTCACTGGACTATATGAAGAGAGACATGATGGAGCTCTCCTAATATGTGTCCCAGCTGGGTATGAATCTAGCCTTGAGTAGCATCCTACCTTCACCAATGATGATACTACACTACCAGCAACAAACGATTGACTTCATCAATTGACTTAGTTTCTGGTGTCACAATAAGGGGATCCAATATCTGTCAGCTTGGGGAAACATGATTAACAAACCATGACGCTTCCCAGAGATGGTTTATACTTATTACCACTTGGTTTCCAGATACTGGCAAAAACTTTATTTATCCCCGTAGTGCCTGTTTTAGGCTGTGCTAGGTTATTAAACCCTCCAACATAACAAAAATCACTCATGACTATCTAAAAGTACTGCTGCTCAATGCTAGGAGTTTAAATAAAAAAATTTAAAAAAATCACTCCCTGGAAGCACTTCTCATCCTGGAGAATGCAGATCTATGTGAAGTCATGGAAACATGGTTCAGAACTATAAAAACCACCCCGGCTATCAAAGTTAAAAATGCATTTCATACATTTCAATTCCCTCAGTTCAGCATAAAACAAAAAGAAGAGGTGTCTTGATGTTCATAAAGGACAAGTACACTTCTTGACTCGTCCAACAATATGATTCACTTGAGCTGCTCCATGTCCAACTAACCAGTGGCGTGACCCCCTATTTTATCCTTGCTAACTACAGATCCCTTAACATGAGGTTGGAAAACCAAACCTCCTACCTAAACCTACTGGAATCTCTTAAAATTCAGCCTAACACCATATTTATGGGTGACCTCATCTACTTGTCCATAAACTGGGAAATACAACTCATGACTCACTTGCTCAGAGATTTTTGGACCATCAGTGCAAACACCCTGAAGCAACTAGTTAGGTCCCCCACTAGAGGTACAAATATCTTAGACCTAGTACTCACGAATATGGGTGGATGCTTCTCCCTCCCATGCATTAACTCCTCCCTGGTAAGATCTGACCAAAAATGATCTCCTTTAGTATTAAAACTAACACAGAGCACCCCATCAACTCCAAATCTGTTAAGAACTTTGCTAAGACCAATTACCTCTAACTAAGTAACAGCTTATTAAACTTCCAAGCCTCTCCGAACCTGGATGAAATGGAGGACTACTCTGAGCTGTACACAATAGCACTGTACAACCACATTCATAGTTGCATATAGGAGGCAGTGTTTCTCTGAGTCAAACCTATGATTACTGTAAAAAATAAATCACCCCAGTGGATCCCTAGCATAAATAGGCTATTAAACAAAAGGAAGAAATCCTCCCCAAAGCTAAGATGGAACAGACAAAACAAACAGTGCAAAAAGACACTACCAGTCTAAACAAAAAATTGAAAACTGGTAAAATCTGCCAAAGCAAACTATGAGGCAAATATAGCCTCCCAGATGAAAGATAACCATGTGCTGAGTTAATCTTGAATGCAACACTTCCACCCAGTCTGAAACCATAGAAAACCCTACTGACTGACAAGTTCAGTTCAAACTTCTCCCCTACATCACCTCCTACCACACCAAAAGAAATACCTGGAACAGGTCCTACTGCATACACTAAAGCCAAAAACACAGCCTCCATGGTCACAACAACATTCCAGGATGTTTCTTAAATAACTTAAAATAGAATCCATGAGAACCACCAGAAACTCTCTTTAGCCACAGCCTCCAGATGGGCTTTGTCCAAGAAGAATGGAGGACTGCAACAGTCATTCCTCTGCACAAGGGGGGCCCGTCAACAGACTCAGGAAACTACAGTTCCATAAGCTTGACAAGTCTTATCTGCAAGGCCATGGAGAGAATTATCATGGACCTAATCGATAATGACATACGATCTCTCCAAACACTGGACCAGACCCAATTTGGCTTTGCCAAATGGAGGTCTTACCTGTTCAATCTGGTGGACTTCTCCGAGAAAGTCACCACAGCTATGAATGAGGGTAAGATGGTATACATCATTTATTTAAACATGGCCAAACCTTTCAACACAATCCCTGACTCAGAGGTCATAGATAAACTTACTGATTTAGGCTTAAACCCCTACATCATCAGATGTAAAGCAAACTGGCTCACTGACAGGACACATTTTATCCTGATAGGTGAATCTACTTCTGATAAGAAACTTGTTACTAGTGGTGTCCCACAGGGCTCAGTGTTGGGACCCCCTCCTGTTTGGTATATAATTCGCTGAAGTGAAGGCTAATGTTGGGGGCCTCTGGCTCACAAAGTTTGCTGATGATTGTAAGGTAGAAGCAATCACTGAATCCCCAAATGATGCTGACATCCTAAAAGCAAGCCTAAAAAAGTATTTATTTATTTCAGTTTGATGACTGGAGAAGTCCACTGGGCCAAGAAGAGCCTATTTTCAGTGGAGACCTGGGCAGAAAAGCTCAAATGACAAATAACAAACAAGTAAATTACAAATGTATACAAAGCAGTGTGATTAGTTACATGAAGCTGAGATTACAGTGTAATACATATGAGGCATAATACTTATAATACATGCAAGGAAATACAGATAATGGAACAGTGGTGGAAAGTGTTTGTAAGTACACAGTTATAGTACATATTATATGTAATAAAATCACAGTTTTAGATATAAAAGGAGAGCCACGAAGGTTAGCCACAGTGCAACAGGAGACTGTCCTTTGTAGGTAGTGGAAAGTGGTAGTAGACAATGTAGTAGTATAAGAACTGGGTGTGGTAGGGGGTGGGAGTTAGAATAGTTAGTAGAGAGATTTATGTAGGAGAGTTGAATGGGCATGTCCATTTTGAAACAAGATGTGAGAATAGGAGAGAGTTGAAGCTGGTGTGGTTAGGGGTATTGTGCAGGGGTCTATATCAGAACATCGAAGTTTTAAAACTTCGAATGTTCTAATATCGACCTGTTTTAATCGAACAATAAAAATAGCGAAGCTGCAGAACATGGAATTCTTTCCTAGGGAAAGAATTCGGTTGGCTGGTTCTGTGGCTTCACTATTTTCAGCGCTGTGGTGGAGATTTACGGGTCAGGTTCAGATAAGTGTGCAATTGTGTGGCTGTTAGGATTAGGGTGCGGGTTAGGTGAGTTAGGGTTAGGGCGCGGGTTAGGTAGGTTAGGGTTAGATCGCAGGTTAGGTGAATTAGGTTTAGGGGCGGGTTAAGTGAGTTAGGGATAGGGCGCGGGTTAGGTGAGTGTGCGATAGTGACGGACATTAGGGTTAGGGTTTGGGTTAAGGTAAGTGGATAGGTAGTAGTGTATGTATAGTTTAGTGTAGGGTTAGGTGTAGGATTATAAGTGTATGTGTGTGTATTGATGTTTTTTAGGTGTGCTTGTGTTGTGTGTATGTGTTTCGGAATAGCAAATTTTTTCCCAAGGAAAAAATTCACTGTTCTGAATGTTCGATATTATGTGGTTTAGATATTTTAGGTTCGATGAAATAGCGTTCGCTATTTTCATCTTTCGATAACGTGATATAAACGCCTGTGCAGGGGGGATGTAGAGAGTTCCATAGTTTAGATATGGAGCAAGATAGCACGAGGTGGCCAGGGGGTCATGAGGGTTTATAAATTAGATAAAAAATGCTGCAAAACCATGGCCTGAGACTAAATGTTAACAAATGTGTAACCATACCATTTGGTAAATCAGATATTCCTGCAAGTTATAATATTGATAAATAGACCCAGTGGTGAAGGACCTAGGAACAAAGATAGATAGTAACTTAAACTTTGGCCATCAGGTAGCTATGGTAGTAAGGAAACTTTTCTGTGTGGCTCAGCTTATAAGTAAAGGCATGGCATCAAGTTCAAAGGAAGTCATAGTGCCATTGTACTTGGCCATCACCAAGCCCATAATAGATTATAATACTCCCTTCTGCATGTACCTAACCAGGCACTTACACCATCTGGAGTGTCTCACCAAAAATGCAGCGTGTAAGACACATGTCTTATTCAGACCGACTCTAGACCCTATCCCTTTACTTCATTTCATATTGTTTATTAACAGGTGACTTATACCTGACCTACAAGGCATTCTCTGATCCAGCCCTGATGAAAATGTTACATATTAGCAAGAAAAATTGTATGAGGGTTACATGTTCCACAGGCCTGAGCCTTATTTGTGACTCTAACAGAACTTGCTGGAAAGACAGATTCATATTGCAAAGGCTACCTTGACTATGGAATAAACTCCCCATCTTCATAAAACAAGACCCATCCCCCACTCTCTTCAAAAAGAATTTGAATAAATAGATGGGGAACCGTAAATTCTCTCTTGGGGTATTACCAGGGGCGGCCCGTGCTATTGGACTGCCGGACTGCAACCCCCTCAACTTTTAAATAAAAAAGAAATAAATAGAAAAAAACAATTTTTAAATTCGCGGACGCGCACTAGTCCGGACTGCTGCTGGGACAGTCTAGAGCATGCACAGATGTCTCAGCAGCAGTCCTGACTGGGAAACATGGACAACAGAGCTCCCAGAAGTCTATGCAGTTTAATCTGGGAGCTAGCTGGGGAAACACATTGGGGTCGGACTGCAACGTCAGCAGTCAGGAATGTAGGATCTCACGATGGGCAGGGTCTGGCTGCAGTCCCGTCAGGGGAAGATCTCACGATGGGCAGGGTCAGATTTGCACGGGTTTTGGATATGGATCGGATGTGCAGTGGTAGTCGTTTACTTACTTTGGGTTTATGGACAGGATTTCAGATGGTGTACTTTGGAGTTATGGACTACAGGTAATGGTGTACTTTGGAGTTATGGACTACAGGTAATGGTGTACTTTGGAGTTATGGACTACAGGTGTGTGTGTGTGTGTGTGTGTGTGTGTGTGTGTAAATGCCCCAGGTGCAATATACTGGTGGTTAGACTCATGGTGGTGTGGTAGGGAATACCTCAGGCTTGAACCCTGTACCTTGTATGCAGGTGTTAAAGACCTGAATTCCCTACCCACCACCATTTGTAAAAAAATTGCAGATTTTTGCCTCATATTTGATCTGATCTATTCCTCATAATATCTGTGGTTTGTAAATATTGCAGTGCTTGATATTTGATGGTGCAGTGGTGGCATTGTTGCCTCACAGCTGCAGGTTCTTGGGTTTGATTCTTGGCTGGAGTGCCTTCTTTGTGGGGGGGGGGGTCTGTATATTCTCCCTGTGTTTGTGTGGGTTTGCTTTTGTGTCCTCCCATGTTACAAAGACATGTCTGCATTATTTCTTCCTGGGCCTCTGCTGAAAATAGTTTTTTTTGTTCGAAGTCAGACTATCCTGTTTAACAAATGTTAAACAAAATTGACAGGCATTTGAATTTCAGACTTCAGGTTTCTGAATGTTTACTTCCTTACATATTTGATGGTGCAGTGGCAGTATTGTTGCCTCACAGCTATAGGTTTTCTGGTTTGATTCTTGGCTGGGGTGCCTTCTGTGTGGAGTCTGCATCTTATCCCTGTGTTTGTGTGGATTTGCTCTGGTGTCCTGCCATTTTACAAAGACATGTGTCTACAGTATTTCCCTGGGCCTCTGCTGAAAATTGTTTTTGTTCCGTCAGAAGTAAAATTGACAGGCATTTGAATTTCAAACTTCATATTCTTCAGAAAATACATAGTAAAACAACTTAAAACAACTTTTTATTCTAGCAATAAATATATAGTAACACAACTTTTTATTATAGCAATTTTTTAAGTTTATAAGATGACTATTTGAAATTTGTCTTTATTTTTGGGACTGTAATACTCTGTTATTGGCTTTGTCCAGGTTTTTTGTGCTAAGGTTGACAGCTATGGCAAGAACTTAATTCACTGAATATGTTTGAGGGCTGTATTCCCTCATTACTTGGTTTGTCTTTGACAGGTTGACAGCTATGGTGAGAACTGAATTCATTAAATGATAGCCATTTAAGTTTCAGTCTTCCTCTCTTTCACAAAGCAGCTGATTTGGCGTAGTGGTATGTTGCTCTTGACTGCTTTGCACAGGGACCTTGGCAGTAAAATGTACGGTGGTAACACAGCATTTTTCTTTCACAAAGCAGGTGATTTGGCATAGTGGTATGTTGTTCTGACTCTCTTGCACAGGGACCTTGGCAGCTTTCCAAGATTATACAAGCAATGTTTAATGTGTCCCTGGTTTTTGCCCTTTTGACCCACCCCAATACATTTGGCTTTTTCCAGACGACTTGTGCTGCGAAGTTGAGATGCAGTTGTGTATTGAGTAGATTTTACAAGGAGCTGAGAGCTGCAGGAGAAGAGAAGTTTAGTGCTGATTATGCTAAGTCAGCTCACATTGCTAATGGCACAACAGGTTGTGTACTTGCTTTTGATGCAGAAGATTGTTGGTTCTACTCCCATAAGGGGTGAATGCTGCCGTACTGAAAGTTAAGATACTAGCTATGAGCCTGTTATCAGTTTGCCATCCATTTCCTATTGCAATATTACTAGCTTATTTTTAATGTAATTTAGGCAATTTATTCCTCAGGGGCATCAGACACTTCATTTTTCGATGAAACCATGAAATATAAAGGTGATTGCTAGCAGCAACCTGTTCATTACAGATTTATTTAACGTGGAATTATTTAGATGACTTTTTTACTACTTCAGAGATTGTGCATATTTACTGATAATGGTGGACTGTAGAATTGTGCATATTTACTGATAATAGTGGACTGTAGAAGTTTGAGTAGACTTTTATGATGGAAATGTTCTGAACCGGGCAGTTGTGTTTCATTGTTTACTGGAAAAATGTTCAAAGCAATAGGAAGGTGTATCAAAGAGCACATGTATGTTTCATATGCAAGGGGCCTATGATTTGAAAACAGCCCAGAATTAATTTTTATCTGCCACGGGTAAAATGTATTTTCTTTGAATGTGGGTTTTAATATTGTTTCAATGAATGTGAGTTTCAAGGGCAGAGAAGTTTTAATGCCAAGTTTGTTTAGCAGATGTCTTAGTGTTTGTGCTGTAAAATGCAAAATAAAACTTTCAAATGAAGTTCAAATCATCATAGAAGTAAATCAGTATGCACATTAGTGTATATGGTAAATGGAGTGAAATAGCAAAGTAATGGATCATTGGAATAGCTGCAGGGGGAGGCTCCATTCGACCATGGTTTTGTGAGGGGGGAAGGGTGGCAAACTTAGGCAGCCCCAGCTGAACTATACCTCCCGACTGTCCAGATTTTCAAAGAATGAATAGATTTTTTTGCTTCTTATTTTTGGTTTGTTCCTCATAAAATTTGTGGTTTTCTGGCAAATCATTTAGGAATTAAGTCACTAAATAATGACACACTAGTTTCAGACTTCATAACCTTCAGAAAAATGCATGCTAAGGTAAGACCTGTTCTATCAACTGTCCCAGTTTATACAAGAGCAATTTTTAGTACTGTTTATATGTTCCCCCAATATATTTGACCTTGTCCAGATTTATTGCATTAACAGGTTGAGAGGTACATGCAAATAAATTGCTTTATAGAATTAGGCATAGCCAAACCTCTCAACTGTCCCTGATTTTGGCTCAAAATGTTGCTGTTCCCCTAATGATCCCTCCGCAAAATAGCAATTTTGGAAGAAAACATGGAGGGTTTATAATTAAGAAATAACTGTAATAATCAGATTACTTTTATTTCTCCAGTGTCTCTCCAGTAAGTGTTTTACAACTGTAAATGCCTATTTATGTTGAATTGTATTAGACATTTTACAACTGTATATGTTTATGTTGAATTGTGTTAGACATCTAATATGTTTTATGCTTTATTATTGATGTTACTATGGCATGCACCAAGTTGTTACTAGTATAATAGTATGGTCTATTTGCATAGCTGCACCTTGTTCACTAATGTTATTCATGTAATAGTGTTGTGTGTAGACAGCTCATACTAGTGTCTAAATTATTTCTGTAAGTTTTTACTGTTACTGGTGGATAGAATCACATTAGAGAACCACGACAGATTGCTGCTCGCTATATTTTTATCTGTGGCTGCATAACTGTCTGGGTTTTTGTTTTCTAATGTTCTTCCAATTGGCTCAGTATCTGCATATACTAAGTAGTGGTTCAGGACATTGTCCTGCATATGGTAGCTATTTGCTCAGTGTGTTTTTTATAATCTTTATAATATATATTTACCATCTCAAAAGTGCTTACTCCTCTCTGTACTCTTCTTTTCTAGACCTAACACACTCTTAAGTATTCAACTGCGGTACCACCTTTAACATTCCTATAAGAAAAGTGCAGTCCGGGTCTGAACTGTCTGCAAACAGCTACAGTTAACTTTGAGTATGTGTCTAACTGTTTGAGCCAATCTTCATTTTCCCCTGGAGAGCACTGTGCTTTGGCTGTAAGCAGCCCCCACCACACACATCTTCCACTTTCTCTTATTCCCTTCTGTTAGCAAATAGTATCCATAACTGATCAATACTGTGTGTTTGTTTATTTAAACTATACCACAGTAGCCTACTGATACAAGGTTATCCTGGTTTTCCACCTGAGAAATTAAGACAAGACTTACAGTTTCAGAGCAGTCCTTGGTCAATTGTGATTGTTCTTAACACATACTTGTCTTGCTTTGTGATTGTTTCCAGCCCCTCATACAAGAACCTAACAGGGTCTCTACCGCGCTCCCGCCCTGCCCCCTATTCCCTCCGCCCCAGTGGTCCCACCTTTATTGCACTCAAACCCTCCCATCTTTCCAATAGCCAACCACAGCGCTAACCCAACACTACCTCCTCCATATTCCCTCTACTATCACACCTCCTCAACTGACATGTACAAGCATACCTTTCCTTTGCTCACTGCATGCACTCTCCTTGCATATCTTACATCCTACCAAAGCTCCATCATTCCCCCACTCAACCACTACCACTGTACTACTACTCACACCACCACCCATGTCTCACCCATACTCAGCTCCTCCAACCAGCTCAAGAACCATCCCTATGCACCCCCACATATTCTACCAACTATATTACTCAAACGTAAAGCATCCCTACAACTTAACATAGTAACCCTCCCACCATACCTATTACCCACAGAGAACAATCATGAACTTTCCCTTATAAACAAACACATTCAAAAACTGAGAAAACTAATAATCTCATGCATATCAAAACTAGCCCTAAGTGGAGACATCCACCCCAACCCTGGCCCTACCATCTCCAACCCCAATCCTCATAATCAGACTAGAAACCACAACTTCTCCCATATTACAGCCAGTAGAAAGCCAAGTGACTTCCTTCTACTAAGCCTAAATATTAGAAGTGTATCCAACAAAGTTCATGAACTCCATGCCACCATAGACTTATACTCCCCAGATATAGTCGTCCTGACAGAAACCTGGCTAAAACCTCACATTACCAGTGAGCAAATACTCCCTACAGGTTACGGCATACTAAGAGTTGACCGGCTAAACAAAAAAGGAGGTGGTGTAGCTATAATATTTAAACAACATCTAAACATCCAGATCTTAAAATCATCAGCTCCACAAATAGGCAATGAAGAAATAATATATACCAACCTCAAAATTAACCGAAACAAAACCATCAGCATAATTGCATGCTACTTCCCACCTGGCCAAAACATCCCTCCACTAGAAAACCTCCTCAGCTGGTCTACCCACCATCTCCCCCAAGAAACTATCATCTTAGGTGATTTCAATATTGACTGGCAATCCTGTTCTGGCAACAATCCAACCCATCATGTACACCTTCATGGCTTCACCCAACTAGTCCAGTCACCAACAAGGATACATAAAAACTCCAGCAAGCACTCTACCCTGGATTGGATACTAGTCAGTAAGAACCCCCAGTCATATATAACAGGCTGCTTATCAGATAGCCTCAGTGATCACTCCCCAACATTCCTACTCAAAAAATACCTGTACCAAGCTAAACCTGTCATCTATCGTCAAATACGTAAAAAATAAACTTTAACCCACTCACATTCATCTCATCCCTCAAAGAATGTAACTGGCATGCTCTAAAGTACCTCAGTCTAGATGACGCAGTTGAATCTTTTAATACTACCTTCTTGAACATCCTTAATTACCATGCCCCCATAAGATTTTCCAGAACCAAAGCACAACTCTCCACATGGCTACAGAAAACCACTAAGTCAGAAATGAAAAACAGGGATAAAGCCTGGGAGCACTGGCACAAAACCAAAACCCCCGCAGCTAGACAGAAATTCCTAGAACTACGCAATAGAGTCAAAAAGCTAATAAAACGGGACAAATTCCAATACTACCAGTCTGCCCTAGACTCCTCACAACACAGCCCCAAACAATTCTGGTCCTCCATAAACTCCATCCTCCACCCAGGTAAAGTCAGTACCCCTCCTTCTAACATCCCTCACTCCTCAGAAAATATTGCTACCTCATTCAACACACACTTCACCGAAACCATACTATCACTAGCTAAACAACACAGCCCCCTCCTCCAACCCACACCTTCAACTAGTAATCTCCCACTACCTTCTCTTTTCTCCTGTACCTACTTCCAACATAAAAACTCTTAACTAAACTTAAACCCACCAAATTAGCAGCAGACAACCTCCCAAGTGAATACCTACAAATCGCAGCTGATGCTCTGGCCTACCCAGTATCCATCTTGATTAACCGATCTCTGTCAGAAAGTTACGTTCCCACATTGTGGAAAGTCTCACATATAATTCCCACCACAAAGGCGGACCCTCTGCAGAACTAACCAATTACTGCCCCATAGCTATTCTCTCTCCACTCTCCAAAATACTAGAGAGATGCATACACTCTCAGGTCTCACACTACCTCCTTACTAACAACCTCCTTTCCAGTACTCAGCATGGTTTCCGACCAAACCATAGCACCACCACTGCCTTACTCTCCTTTACTAACACTATCCTTCAGCATAAAAACAATGGCTATCTCTCCTCTGCTACTTTCCTAGACCTATCTAAAGCATTTGACATGGTCCCACACAAACAACTTATCTCTGTCCTCAATAACCTATCCTTCTCACAATCAGTCACCAACTGGTTTCAGAGTTACCTGTCTAACCGCCAACAATCCGTTGTATGGCAGAATGACATATCTCCCCAACTACCTGTCTCCATAGGGGTTCCCCAAAGATCCATCCTTGGACCCCTACTTATCTCTGTTTACACCAATAATCTAGCCTCTGCCACCAAACATGGCACACTCATCCAATACGCAGATGACTCTACCATCATCTGCTCAGCCCAGTCCCTACCCAAACTGCAAAAAGTCACACAGGAAGCCTTTTCCTCTGTTGAAACATGGTTATCCGATGCCCAATTAATACTCAACCCAAACAAAACTAAACTACTCATCTTCCAACCCACCAAACATACTCAAAACAACTCCAACTTTAACATCACAGCAAAAGACAACACCACTATATACCCAACTGAACACACCAAATTGCTAGGAGTGGAAATAGACAATAAACTACAATTTGACATTCACATATCCATGACCATAAAAAAAGTCCACAAAAAACTATGAGCATTATACAGAAATAAACAATTTCTCACCAAAGCAGCAAAGATTTCAATAGCAAATTCCCACCTTATCTCCACCCTACTTTATGCCTCTCCAGTATATACCAACCTAAGGCAATATGATCTAAACAAGCTAGAGACCTGCTACAACAAAATCGCAAAATTCGCCACAGGGGCATCCTACCGTAGTCACCACTGTCTCTCACTTGCTGAACTGGGCTGGCTTGAACTCCCTCACCTTCTTCAGTGGTATCAACTCTCACTCACCCACAAACTAGTAAACCATCCACTAAATGTCCCATCCCTCCAGAATCTACTCCAACCCTATCGCACCACCAGACCACTAAGATCCAGCAACAAAAATCACTTGCAGATCACTAAAGCCAATAACTCTGCTGGTGAAGCACTATTCTCTTGCGCCATAGCCAAATTATGGAACTCACTCCCACCCACAATTACCTCTGTACCATCATGCACCAACTTCAAAACTTTATTAAAAGCGCACCTAAAACATGCTGGCTATGCCCTTGCAACTCCCACTCTAATATCATCCACCCCATCCAACTACTACCTTTCTTTCACCTCCACTAACTACCTTGATGATAGCAAGCTCAGATGCTCATAAGCCTAGTACTTATTATACAGCAGGAACTTCTCATTGTTACATTTGTTAATGCCTGTTATGTACTTCACAGATAAAGATTCTAGTTGTCTACTGATGTACTATGTTCTTCATCTGTAAATATGTTGTAAGTAATTTCTATGTTAAATTGTTAATCACTATGTAATCCAATGTAACTACTGTCTGTTTATTTTACTGTGGAGCTTTTCTCCCCGGGCCTCCGCTGAAAATGGACCCACGTCCAGTCGGACACTCCCGGTCAACAAATTTAAATAAATAAATAAATAAATAAAATAAAATTTCAGAAATGCGTGTAGATTATTTTATTTTGTCAGCTGCTCAAGTTAGCAGTACTAATATTAAAGTGTCCCTTCTTTGACAGGTTCCCAGCTGTATTGTGTTGCTATTTTATATTTTTACATCACATTGTTGGTCCATTTTTCATAAAATTGTGTTTTTGTTTGGCAAAGTAGTGACAAGTAAAGACTGAAGTTAGAAAATAATGACAGACATTTGAGTTTCAGATTTCATACCATTCAGAAAATTCATACTAATGCAAGACCTCTATTAGCTTTCTAAGTTTATAAGAGCAATATTTTAAAAATTGTCCTTATTTTTGGCATTTGTCCCATTTCTTTGTATGGCTTTGTCCAGATTTCTTGCTCTGAGGTTGAGAGGTATGACAAATGTGTCAGGGCCATCACAAGTCAGCCAGAGACATTTCAAACTGTGACATACTTGTTGCACCCCACTCCCCCATGTAGTGACTCTGGATGTGTCGAAGCAAGGCAAGGAGTAGTTATGCAGTGTAAATGTGCAGAGAATCCCACCCATCCAAGACACAAGTACTAGAGTGGCTTTTCATGTCCTTGATTTTTACAGAATGGTCTGGTTTCTGTCATATTTTTTGTACTGCTGATTTATGCTTATTACTCAAAGTGCCTGTTGCTCTGTGTTTAAGTAGCAATACTTTAATGACCATCACGTAAGCTTGGCTGAGATTGCAAGATGCAAGTAAGCTTTAATAAGCATACTGTTAAAGAATTGCCAATATTGAAAGCCTTTCTGTTGCCATGTAGGGAATACTTAACTAGATAATGTATAAGCCTTGGGTATTGAAATGCATATGCCAGTATTTGTAATAAAGGACAGAATTACATTATTTTAAGAGTCTCATTACACTTGGAGACTTCCAGTCATCTCTGCAGGCTTTACCCATAAACCGAATGCCAATCGCGTGGTCCATAACCTGTACAGTAATCCTTTTAAGCAATGTATCTTGAGCTTATTTCTTGTTTGCTTTTCATTTTTTACTTTGATCATGTTTTCCCCATGAAACAAGTAGATGTCAGGCAGCTGGTCTTTTTTTGGGTAAGGAACATTTTTACAAGTGGGGGGCATCAGAGATTTCCACTTTCAGCATGTTACTTGTTACTTTAATAAAACTGAATATAAATTATAATTAGAACTGCAGTGCAAGAAGTGGTTTGAGTTGAGTGCTGCTTGTTTTTCTTATACTTGATTTTGACTGGCATTCCATTAATGTATTTTAAAAAAAAGTAAGTTATTTTTTCATGCCTCACAACCTTTTTTGTTTCCATCTAGATATTAAGCTGTCATGCAGCCAATGCATTGAAATATTTTTATTCTTCTACACTTCATTTTGTCTTGACTGGACTCTCATAATGACGGTTTGGCACCCAGGGCAGTATATTTAGTTTTTGTGGTTTGCTACTACAGGTGTGTGTGTGTGGTAGGGAATACCTCAGGCTTGAACCCTGTACCTTGTATGCAGGTGTTAAAGACCTGAATTCCCTACCCACCACCATTTGTAAAAAAAAAAATCGCAGATTTTTGCCTCATATTTGATCTGAACTGTTCCTCATAATATCTGTGGTTTGTAAATGTTGCAATGCTTGATATTTAATGGTGCAGTGGTAGCATTGTTGCCTCACAGCTGCAGGTCCTCAGGTTTGATTCTTGGCTGGGGTGCCTTCTTTGTGGGGTCTGTATCTTCTCCCTGTGTTTGTGTGGGTTTGCTTTTGTGTCCTCCCATGTTACAAAGACATGTCTGCATTACTTCTTCCTGGGCCTCTGCTGAAATTTTTTATTTGTTCCAAGTCAGACTGTCCTGATTAACAAATGTTAAATAAAATTGACAGGCATTTGAATTTCAGACTTCAGGTTTCTGAATGTTTAATTCCTTGCATATTTAGGTTCATAGGTTCATAGGTTCATACTAGGCTATCTGCCCTAGGGCATTTATAAGCCTAGCCAGAGTGTGTTTGGCTTTCGCCACCCATTTTAAATTAATTTTGCTATGCCTTTTTTGAGGTTAGTATACTGTGCCTCTGTCTAACAGTGACACAGACGTGATAGCCGGGGTAAACCTACGATCTCCCATCCACTCATCAAGATTCCTCTTGAAGAGAGTCAATGTGGGACTCTGCCTAACCTGAACTGGGATTTTATTCCAGAGTGAAGGGAGCCTCTGGGTTATGAATCTGTCCCTCCAGCATGTCCTATTTATTTCAGTGCTGAGGTTCAAGTCTCTCGAGCACGTAGCTCGATGGGATTTGGATTTTCTGAGGTGCAGCATGTCCATTAATTCCGGGTTGGACATGGCTTTATACGTCAGGCACAGATCGCCTCTGAGCAGGCGGTATGCCACTGAGTAGAGCTGGAGTTTCTTTAACTGGGCAGCATATGGCATCTGTTTGAGCCCTTTGATCCTCTTGGTGAGGTACTTTTGGGGTCTTTCCAGTTGCTGCAGGTGTCTGGTAAGGTACATCCCAAAAGGGGCATTGTACTCATTTATGGGCCTGATGAGGTATGAGTAAAGAGGTACGATGACCTCCCCTGATCTAGATGTGAATCCCTTCATGATTAGGTTGGCTATATAAAATGTTTTTCTAACCACTTTGGCCACGTGGTTGTCAAATGAGAGATTGCTATCAACTTGGGTCCCCAGGTCCCTAATGACTTCTTCTGTACTTAATGGATTACCACCTATGTGGTAATTTGTGGGCACTTTGTTTTTGCCAAAGGGGATGACTATACACTTTTTGGCATTTAGCTTGAGGCCATGGCTCTGGCACCAGTTGTCTGTTTCTATGAGGCCCTTTTGGAGGATGCTTGTGTCGGCTGGAGAGTTGATTATGGCGCCCAGTTTGCAGTCATCTGCGAACTTGGTCAGCCACAGTCCTTCCGTGTTGGCCTGTACCGCCAAGAAATATATACTGAACAAGAGAGGTCCCAGGACTGAGCCTTGTGGGACGCCACTTGTAACTGGTTTGGAGTCTGACATGGCTCCAGCAATTCTAACCATGTGGGTTCTGTCCTTGAGCCAGTTTGCAACCCATCTAGTGACATAGGGGTTTATATTTAAGCTGGTGAGCTTATCTATAATGCCTGAGTAGGGTATTGTATCGAAGGCTTTTGCGAGGTCCAGGTAGGCTGTGTGGACCATCTTCCCCTCGTCAATGGCCTTGGTGACTGTTTCAAAGAAATCGACCAGGTTTAAGAGGCAGGATCTGCCCTTAACAAAGCCAAACTGGGTAGGATCCAGTGTCTGTAGGTCCCCAATATCTTTATTTATGAGGTCCATGATGATCCTTTCCATAGCTTTGCAGACCAAGCTAGTCAGGCTTATGGGGCGATAGTTTCCAGGATCCGTTGAGGCACCACCTTTGTGGAGAGGGACCACTGTTGCTGTACGCCACTCTTTGGGTACATATCCTGTAGTAAGGCTAAGATTGAACAGTAGTTTTATGTTTGGGTTTAGCTCTTCTTGGAGTTCATGTAGGACGCAGCCGGGACACCATCTGGTCCCATTGATGCTGTGTTTTTTGCTTTGGAGAGGGCGGCTCTTACCTGAGCATCTGAGATGTCAGGGGAGCAGCACTCTGTTGGGATAGATATTTTCCCTTTTGGTGGGGAGGGGGGAGAAGTTTGCACTGAACCTGTCAGCTAGGATGTTGGCAATGTCTGTGGGCTCGGTGTATTTTTTGTCATTTTGGACTAATTCTGGCATATCTGGGAATTCCCACCCAGGTTCCTAACATAACTAAAGAAAGCCTTGTGATTATCCTTAGTGTCCTGTGCAATTTTTCTCTCGAAGCTGGCCTTAGACGATTTTATGAGTGCCCATAGTTTTTTGCTAATACTGATCAGAGATGCCTTCCCTTTTTGGGATTTTGCTCTATCATGTAGTAGCTTCCTCCTTCTATTGTATAGTTTGTTTATGGCTGGGGTCCACCAGACAGGACGTCTGCCTTTGGAGGATTGGGTCTTGGTTTTATTTGGGATTGCATGATCCATGCATTCCTGAAGGTGTTCATAGAATGCGTTTATAAAGGATTCTGCGGTCTGGGCCGTATTTTCCACAGGCCCGGGGGCTTTGAAGGATTTCGCCTCGGTTTTGAGGCGTGTGAAATTTGCTTTACAGAAGTTTTTCACTGTGGTTTTCTGGGCAGGGGGTGGGGTCGGGATGTGAATATCCAGTGAGATTAGTTTATGGTCTGATCTTACCAGTGAGGGATACACTTCTGGTCTGAAGCATAGTGTCCCCATGTTGGTGATGATCAGGTCCAGTATGTTTTCCCCTCTTGTGGGAGTGGTAACAAGTTGTTCCATAGCATTTGAGTTTATAAATTCTAGGAACCTTTGGGCTAGGGTGTTGGCGCTAGAGTAATGCTCCCAGTCTATGTTTGGGAAGTTGAAGTCGCCCAATATAATGGTGTTTGGAGAGACCTTCATATTTTCCAGTATTCTCAGGAAGGCCAAGTGGGGTTCCTGTGTTTGGGAGGGTGGTCTGTAGCAGGCTATAAACTGGAAGGCAGTTTTACCCACAGTTAGTTGCACATGGATAGTCTCTGATGCTTCGTGCTGTGCCACCAACCTGGAGGTGTGGGTATCTTTGCCGAATATTGATACTCCCCCTCCTTTTGTGGTTCGGTCCAAGTTTTGGGGCCGAAAAGCATGGTATGAGGTATAACCTGGTAGTGCTGGGGTGCTCTCGGGAGCCTTGAACCAGGTTTCTGTTACTGCACAGATATCGATGTTCTCCATGCTAAGGAGAGTTTCGAGTGCGTGCATCTTGAGGTTTAGACTTCTGGCGTTGAGTAGCATTACTCTTAGTTTCTTATCCCTTGTGATACCTATGATAGTGCAGTGGTAGTATTGTTGCCTCACAGCTATAGGTTTTCTGGTTTGATTCTTGGCTGGGGTGCCTTCTGTGTGGAGTCTGCATCTCCTCCCTGTGTTTGTGTGGATTTGCTCTGGTGTCCTGTCATTTTACAAAGATGTGTCTGCAGTATTTCTCCCTGGGTCTCTGCTGAAAATTGTTTTTGTTCTGTCAGCAGTAAAATTGACAGGCATTTGAATTTCAGACTTCATGTTCTTCAGAAAATACATAGTAACACAACCGTAACACAACCTTTTATTCTAGCAATTTTCTAAGTTTATAAGATGAAATTTTGAAATTTGTCCCTATTTTTGGGACTGTATTCCCCCATTATTGGCTTCATCCAGGTTTTTTGTGCTGAGGTTGACAGCTATGGCAAGAACTGAATTCACTGAATATGTTTGAGGGCTGTATTCCCTCATTACTGGGTTTGTCCAGGTGTTTTGTACTAAGAGGTTGACAGCTGTGGTGAGAACTGAATTCACTAAATAATAGCCATTTAAGTTTCAGTCTTCCTCTCTTTTACAAAACAGCTGATTTGGCGTAGTGGTATGTTGCTCTGACTGTTTTGCACAGGGACCTTGGCAGTAAAATGTATAGTGGTAACGCAGCATTTCTCTTTCACAAAGCAGCTGATTTGGCGTAGTGGTATGTTGCTCTGACTGTTTTGCACAGGGACCTTGGCAGTAAAATGTATGGTGGTAACACAGCATTTTATTCTAGCAACTTTCCAAGATTATACAAGCAATGTTTAATGTGTCCCTGGTTTTTGGGCTTTTGACCCTCCCCCCAATACATTTTGGCTTTTTCCAGTTTTCTTGTGCTGCGAAGTTGAGATGCAGTTGAGTATTGAGTAGATTTTACAAGGAGCTGAGAGCTGCAGGGGAACAGAAGTTTAATGTTGCTTAAGTGAAGTTGGTTTGCCTTGTTAATAGTACAACAGGTTGTGTACCCGCTTTTGATGCAGAAGGCTGTGGGTTCTACTCCCACAAGGGGTGGATGCTGCCATACTGAGAATGTTCTCCTTGGTGAAGATACTAACTATGAGTCTGTTATCAGTTTGCCATCCATTTCCTCTTGCAATATTACTAGCTTATCATTTTTTAATGTAATATAGGCAATTTATTCCTGAGGGGCAACAGACACTTTATTTTTCGATGAAACCATGAAATATAAAGGTGTTTACTAGCAGCAACCTCTTCATTAGTTACAGATTTCTTTAATGTGGAATTATTTAGATGACTTTTACTTCTTCAGAGATTGTGCATATTTACTGATAATGGACTGCAGAATTGTGCATATTTACTGATAATGGACTGTAGAATTGTGCATATTTACTGATAATGTCGGACTGTAGAATTGTGCATATTTACTGATAATGGTGGACTGTGGAAGTCTGAGTAGACTTTTATGATAAATGTTCTGAACTGGGCAGTTTTGCCATTATGGGTGCATGCATTTTGTTTCATTGCTTACTGGAAAAATGTTCAAAACAAATTTAAAACACCCTCTAACAACTGTACTGTATTGTATAAGGAATATAATTTAGTACAATGAGGAAGGTGTATCAAAGAGCATATGTATGTTTCATATGCAAGGGGCCTATGACTTGAAAACAGCCCCAAATTAATCTTCATCTGCCACTGGCAAAATGTATTTTCTTTGAATGTGGGTTTCAATGCTGTTTCAATGAATGTGAGTTTCAAGGGCAGAGAAGTTTTAATGCTAAGTTTTCATTGTGAGACTGCATTGCTTTGTTTAGCAGATTACTTAGTGTTTGTGCTGTAAAATACAAAATAAAACTTTCAAATGAAGTCCAACTCATCATAGAAGTAAAGCAGTATGCACATTAGTGTTTATGGTAAATGGAGTGAAATAGCCAAGTAATGGTTCATTGGAATGGCTGCAGAGGCTCCATTCAACCATGATTTTGTCAGGGGGGAAGGGCAGCAAACTCACAGGCCCAGCTGAACTATACCTCCCAACTGTCCAGATTTTCAAAGAATTAATAGATTTTTGCTTCTTATTTTTGGTTTGTTCTTCATAAAATTTGTAGTTTTCTGGCAAATCATTTAGGAATTAAGTCACTAAATAATGATACACTGAGTTTCAGACTTCATAACCTTCAGAAAAATTCATGCTAAAGTAAGAACTGTTATTCTATCAACTGTCTCAATTTATACAAGAGCAATTTTTAGTACTGTTTATATGTTCCCCAAATATATTTGGCCTTGTTCAGATTTACTGCATTAACAGGTTGAGAGGTACATGTAAATAAATTGCTTTATAGAATTAGGCATAGCCAACCTCTCAACTGTCCCCAATTTTGGCTCAAAATGTTGCTCTTCCCCCTAATAATCCCTCCGCAAAATAGCAATTTTGGAAGAAAACATGGAAGGTTTACAATTAAGAAATAACTGTAATAATCAAAGTTATAGATTACTTGAAATGCATGTAGATTTTTTTATTTTGTCAGCTGCTCAAGTTAGCAGTACTAATATTAAAGTGTCCCTTATTTGACAGGTTCCCAGCTGTATTGTGTGGCTATTGTATATTTTTGCATCACATTTGTGGTCCATTTTTCATAAAATTGTGTTTTTTGGCAAATTAGTGACAAATCACTAAAGACTGAAGTTAGAAAATAATGACAGACATTTGAGTTTCAGATTTTATACCCTTCAGAAAATTCATAGTAATGCAATACCTATTCTATTATCTTTCTAAGTTTATTAGAGCAATATTTAAAAATTGTCCTTATTTTTGGGCCTTTGTCCCACTTCTGTGTATGGCTTTGTCCAGATTTCTTGCTCTGAGGTTGAGAGGTATGACGTGTCAGGGCCATCACAGTCAGCCAGAGACATTTCATATTGTGACATACTTGTTGCACCCCAGTCCCCCACGTAGTGACTCTGGATGTGTCCAAGCAAGGCAAGGAGTAGTTATGCAGTGTAAATGTGCAGTGTGTCCCCCCCATCCAAGGTAGACACAAGTACTACAGTGGCTTTTCATCTGTCCTTGATTTTGCAGAACGGTCTGGTTTCTGTCATATTTTTGTACTGTTGATTTATGCTTATTACTCAGATTTATGCTTATTACTCAAAGTGCCTGTTGCTCTGTGTTTAAGTAGCAATGCTTTAATGACCATAAGGTAAGCTTGTCTGAGATCGTAAGATGCAAGTAAGCTTTGATAAGCATACTGTTAAAGAATTGCCAACATTGAAAGCCTTTCTGTTGTTGCCATGCAGAGAATACTTGACTAGATAATGTATAAGCCTTGGGTATTAAAGGACAGGATTCCATTATTTTAAAAAGCTCATTACACTTGTTGGAGACTTCCAGTCATCTCTACAGACTTTACCTGTAAACTAAACAGAGTGCCAATCATGTGTGGTCCATAACCTGTACAGTAATTCTTTAAGCAATGTATCTTGAGCTTGTTTCTTGTTTGCTTTTCATTTTTTACTTTGATTATGTTTTCCCCATGAAACAAGTAGATAGTTGTCAGGCAGCAGGTCTTTTTTGGATAAGAAACATTTTTACAAGTGGGGGCATCACAAGAGATTTCTACTTTCAGCATGTTATTTGGTACTTTAATAAAGCCGAATATAAATTATTAGAACTGCAGTGCAAGGAGAAGTGGTTTGAGTTGAGTGCTTCTGGTTTTTCTTATACTTGATTTTGACTGGCATTCCAGTAATGTATTTAAAAAGTAATTTATTTTTTCATGCCTCACAACCTTTTGTTTCCATCTAGATATTAAGTAAGCTGTCATGCAGCCAATGCATTGAAATATTTTTATTCTTCTACACTTATTTTTGTCTTGATTGGACTCTCATAATGATGGTTTGCCACCCAGGGCAGCGTATTTAATTAAAGTTAGTTTTTGTGGTTTTAGCTCCTCCCCTTTCTAGTTGACCCCACCCATTCAGCTGTCTCCTGCAGCCCCCCTTTGATTTGAAGTCACCAGCCGCCACTGGGTATTACCCATGTCCCTGTGGACAGATACAGTCTGTAAAAAGGTCCAACACATAAAGACCCATTACCCTGATACTACCCCATCTCATATCTGGGGAATTAATATAATATTTTCATATTCTGGGCATTATTGATTAAGCTTGTAAAGGCTCCTGTGCCATTTGCCTAGTAATCACCTATAAACCTATAAATCTATGAACTTTTCTTCATTGTAATCTAGTGCAGTAGTGATAAAAAGACAGTGAATGCTCTAATCTCTATTATTGCAAATAAATTTGCTGAAAATACTACTGTTTATAATATTTTAATTTCATTTCTCACTCTTTCACGAGATATGTATAATTGTTTTGCTTATGTTCTGTAATGTGATTTCCAGAAAATGTTCATAACTGAAGTATGTGCATAGGCTGTTGATGTTCATAGTGTCAAAGGATCATAGGAGATTACTAGGCTATTGACCCGGAGGTTATTTGAAGCCTAGCCACTTCATTCCAATATAATACCATAGAAATGTTAGTTAATACCCAAGACTGCATTTAGTAATGACTGCCCCTGGCCAGGAGGGTTGTGGGCACTATCTCCATTAAGAATTTATGGTGCCCCATCCACTCATCCAGGTTCCTTTTGAACAGTGATATAGAGGTGCTCCTTTTCACATGAATAAGTAGCCTATTCCAAAGATGCGGCAGTCACTGGGAGATAAATCTGTTTCTCCAGCATGTCCTATTTAGGTCGCAGACCATATTTAGGTCCCTGGAATGGGTCGCCCTAGTCCCATTTGATTTATGGATATGTGGCAAGTTCATTAGGTTTGGGTCTGAGATTGCTCTGTCAGCTAGGCATAAGTCCCCCCTAAGAAGCTTATATGATACAGAGTAAAGTGACAGGGACTTTAGTTGGTCTGTTTACAACACGTGCTGGAGTCCCAGGATCTTCTTTTTAGAAACCTCTGTGGTCTGTCCAATTGCTGCAGGTACTTTGTATGGTACATGCCGGACAGGGCGTTATACTCAACTACTGGCCAGATTAGTGCCTAGTATAGAGAGGTTATAACATCTTTTGCTCTTGAGGTGATGCCTTTACTAATCAAGTGTGCTATGTAGAAAGCCTTCCTTACTACAGTAGACACATAGTGGTCAAAGTTAAGGTCATGGTCAACTTGTGACCCCAAGCCCCTCACCACTTCGTGGGTACTTAGGGTATTGTTCTTGATTTGACAGTGTGAAGGAACATTGTTTGTGCCAAAGGGAATGATGATGCATTTCTTTGCATTCAGTTTGAGACCGTGACTAAGACACCAGTCACTGATCTGTGTAAGACCCTCCTGGCGTATACTAACATCATTTGGGGATTCAATAATTGCACCCAGTTTGCAGTCATCTACAAACTTGGTCAGCCACAACCTCTTAGTTTTGACCTGAACTTCTGAGAAGTATATATCAAACAGTAGGGGACCCAGCACTGATCCTTGTGACACCCCACTGGTAACAGGTCTGCTGGTTGATGTGGAGTCATCCACTTTGATAGTGTGTGTCTGGTTTCTGAGCCATTTAGCAACTCATCCTACAATGAAAGGGTTTACATTCAGTTTACTAAGTTTATCTGTAATGCCTGAGTGTGGGATTATGTTGAAAGCCTTTGGCAAGTTGAGGCATGCTGTGTGCACAGATTTCCCTTCATCAATGGCCCTGGTCATATTTTTGAAAAAATCCACAAGATTTAACAGGCAGAATCTGCCCTTGACGAAGCCGAATTGGGTAGGATCCATTATTTTGAGGTCACCTATGGCTTTATTTATGAGGTCCATAATGATACATTCCATGGCCTTACAGATGAGGCTGGTCAGGCTTATAGGTCTGTAATTCTGCGGGTCTGTTGCTAGGCCATTTTTGTGGAGGGGAATAATTGTTGCTGTTCTCCATTCTGCATGGAACAAAGCCTGTGGTTAGACTATAGTTGAAAAGGATTCATAATGGTGGTGCTAGTTCATGTTTTAGCCTGTTTAGAAGACAGCCTTAGATGCCGTCTAGTCCCATAGAGGCTATGTTTTTGCCTTGGACAAGACTTTGATGACCTGTTCTTCAGATATGTAGGGTGGGGGGAAAGTTTGGGACAAAATATGTGATAGATTTGGAGGGGATAGGGGTGTGAAAGTTTCACCAAACCTATTCACTAGCAAGTTTGCTATCTCTGTAGGATTAGTGTGTGTGATACCATTGGTCACTAGTTCCACACATGCTTAGGTCCTACCTTTTAGGCTACATAAGTAGCTGTAAAAGGCCTAATGGTTATCCTTGGCTGTGCTAGCTAAGTTTTTCCTTAAAGTGGCCTTTAGAGGATTTGACATCTTGTCTTATTTGCCTGTTCAGGCTGAGGAGGGTGCTTTTCCATTGTTGGGGGTCTCGCCTTTGTTTTCATGGACAGCACCTTTTAGCATTTATTGTAAAGTTTGTTTATGCTGGATGTCCACCATGATAGCTTGTTTATACTTGGGGGTCGGGCTTTAATTCTTTCTGGTACAGTCTATATACTTATGCAAGTGACTGTACAGGGCTTTAATGTAAGCTTCAGTGTAGTTACCACTTCCAGCTGGGGCTGGAGCTTGGAATGCATTTATACCTTCGCCTAGGAGGGTATAGTTTGCCTTGGTGAAGTTTTTTAGTCTGATTTCACCCTTTGTGAGTTCTGGTGTTAAGTGTCAGCTTGAAGGTGATTGATTTGTGGTCAGATTTAACTAATGAAGGTCCGACAGTTGCTGTAGTACATCCATATGAAATGTCAGTGAGGACCAGATCTAGTATGTTAGTTTCTCTTGTCATTGTATAAACAATTTGTTCCAGGGCATTTGAGTTAAAAAAGTCAAGGAACTTTTGTGATATCAGGTTAGGGCGAATGAAGGTTTCCCATTTGATGGTGGGATAATTGAAATCCCCCATAACCAGAGTGTTTGGTAATATTTGGATTGTCTCCAGTTTGGTTAAGTAGGCTATGTGCATGTCATGACCCATGGAGGGGGATCTATAACTGGCTATGACTTGAATGGGGGTCTTACCCACTGTAACCTGAACTTGGAATTACTCCACGGAGTTGTCCAGTCTAACTAGATGGGAGGTGAATTTATCTCTAATATAGATAGAAACATCACCTCCTTTGGTTCTCACACATCGATTTTATGGTCTGAAGGTGTGGAAGGCATTGTAGCCTTGCAAGGCTGGGGTACTCGTAGGCTCATAGGTTAGTACTAGGCTAACTGCCCTTGCGAGCCATTTTAATCCTAGCTAGTTATCCCCTGTGAGATTAAAACCTTGTACCTTGTGTTTGTAAGGCAAACACCTTAACCATTAGGCCACCCTCCCAACCCTGAGGCCTTGAACCAGGTTTCTATGACTGCACAGATACTGTATCTACATCTTCTAGTGATAGAAGTGCTTCCAGGGTGTGCAGTTTTTGGTTTAAGCTCCTAGTGCTGCTACGACTTGCAAATTTCACATTGGTAAGTGTGACATTCCACACTCCAAGGTGAAAATAAGTTGAGACATCCAGTCTTGCAATAGTTGCCTAGGATTAAGAGTCAGAGAAAAATTTAAATGTGAGAAAATCTTCAGCTGATCAAGAAAATCAGCTTTTTTTTTGCATTTCTTGATCAGCTGAAGCAATATTGTCACTTATAATGTGTTTAGCACTGCACTGAATAATGCAACTTCAGTACCATGCTTAAGTTACAATAAGACAAAAATGCTTTGTGTGGTCTGCCTTTATGCCATATTATTAGTTCCTTATGCAATCTGTTAATTAGACAACCAAAAGATTACTAATATTTAAATAAGTACCACTGAAGAATCAACTGCAAGTTTTTCCAGTCATAAACACAGCAGTGGAAGGCCCCCATGAGAGGAAGACCCAGAGCTAATACCCCATCCCCCCCTCAACATTTCACACTCCTAAACAGGGCATTCAATTTGATATCTCTAGCCTCGGAGATAAACTATCTTCATTTAATATATCCTCTGTCTAGAGTGAGAAGTGTAGATGGCTTTCAGTTGCTAGTGATTGCTTTTTTATTAACCAAGTAAAGAAGTGAAAGAAGATTCTTTTCAGAGGGCATCTAAGATGTTTACTTTTAGGGGGAAAAAAAGAAAGAAAAGAAAACAGTATTTGCTCTCTGATATGATTCCCTGATCAGATGACCTTGTTCTTTTCTTTCCATTAGGTCTGTAAAGATCTTCACAAATATATCTTAATATCTCCCCAACCCCACACTCCCAAGCTGGTGTCTCCAGCAAACAATATTCTACACATCTGGAAAATAAACAAACTTGTCAAGGTATGCAAAATATGAAAACAATCGAAGCAGAAACTTCCATGTTTCTTACAAGAGTACAGTAGAGTAAAAATTGAGTATAACATTGCTATACTTCGCCATGAATGGGTGCTGCAAAAGTCATCTGTTAACTGAACTAACCTGTGCCCAAAGCTATGGGGGGAAGGAATCTAAACAGCTTAATAGGTTTTGAAATACTACTCTTCCTAACAAGTTGTGAGCTCCATGAGAAAAAATCAAATCTATGGTCCGAGTTCCGTATTCTCAGTATGTCTTCCCCTCTGGCATCTTCCTTCTTCCTTGACAGGAGGTACTGAGGTGATACTGTATTATATGGCATTGTTCCACTTGGTGATATAGTTATGAATCAGTAACCACAGGCCTCCTAACTTGCTCAAAACTATTAAACTTAATAGAGTCATTCTATGATGTCTCTCCTTTAAAATGTATTTTTATGACTTTACACTGAATAGACCATAAATAAAGTGTGAGGAAGAGAAAGGACAAAGTCTACACATTGTAAAGTCAAAGGCAGTATTCACGTCTGATAGTTATGCACTCTCTGGAAGGCATAAAAGTAAGGATGGCCTAAGAATGCAATAAATTATCTGTTACTTTGTGTACCAATTCAAACGTCCACATGATTGCTTTTGACAAACAGGCTGCTATTGCACTCATAAATATTCAAACTTAGCATTCAGTTAAAGTGACAAAGCCTGTCTCATGCCTAAATGCGAGTAAAACTGAGAGTAGGTAACTCCATTTTGCCTTCATTAATCACAAGACTTGATAAGTTAATGAAGACCCTGAAAATTCTAGGCAGAGGAATCATTAGGCCTCTTTCAAAATCTGTCAGATAAATCAGGAGATCATCTGTAAGTAAGAGCTTATGGATATTTGTCTGTGCCTGTACTCCATGTTAACTACTCTGCTCAATGACTGGACAATAATTTCCATGGGGAAAGACGGCCTTGATTGTTGCATTTCCCACTGAGTGTACATTCATATTATCGAGATAAATGGTGTGGAGAAACTAACTTCGCAAAGTTCTTCAAATAACAAGCTCAGGAGCTTTCTTGTTATGAAGACCTAATATCAGTTATGGAGACCAGTCTTAACTAGCTTTCTGGACAGGAGGAGGACTTCTTGTTATTATCTTTGTTTGTTGGTATTTAACAAAGTCACACTGATCCAAACAGACTGCACAAGTGTTAAGTAAAGTGTTGTCACATTTTAAATGGGAAACAAATAAATTCTGAAGTAACTGGCCTAGGAGACAAACTGACTTTCTGCATGGAGCCTATGATGCCCATCTCTCTCACTCTCGTATAGATATTTTTTACTCTCTCTCTCTCTCTCTATATATGTATATATATATATATATATATATATAGTCAGATATAGTTGCAATAACTATTACTGAATGCTGTTTTTTCTACTTGCGCCTGTTGTCAGCTTTACGTGCAAGATTAAGGTAGAGTGGGGTTGGTAATTTTCCCTTTCTCTGCTATGGTACAATCCCACAGTTGGAATATATAATTAACAAGGGTGTGGAGGTGCAGGGGGTTGCCTCCCTATGAAAAACAGTTTTTAATATTTTTTTTCATTGTTTTGTGTAGTTTTTTAGATATAACTTTTTTGAATGTCCTTTTGAGCATTCGCTTTTTGATGACACACTTGTATATACACACGCACCCATACAAGTGCATACATACATGCACATTAGTGGTTTGTTAGAGCTCAGACCTTCTCTGAAATAAGTAAGTAGTTTTCCTAACATGTCTCTTGGATGTTTATCTAACTTCAATTCTATGACAAATGTGTTGTGGATCCCTTCCAGACAATGGGTGCTTACCATAGCATACCCTAGCACTTCCTTCAACATAGTTATGAAGGCCATGCTATTCTTCAGAGCCTTAGTGCCATAGCAAAATTTGTTTTCAATGAGGTTTATTATTATTGCCCAATTTTGTAGTTATGTCATCCTGTTTGATGCCATATGTTTTGAACACTCAGATCAAAAATGGTATTGAGTTGTCAACAAATCACCATTTGGTGGTAATATGGGTCAGACAGCAATGGGAATCCAAATGTTTAGAGTTGGATGACAGGAATACCTAGTCAATACTTGTGTGCAGGTTAAGTTGTAATTCACCTTTCCTCCAAAAGTCACTAGTTTTAGGAAGGATTAAGAGGGACAGAGTTACAATTTGAGTCAAAATCAGGGACGTCCCTGAAAATCAGGGACAGTTGAGAGGCATGGGATGTGCTTACCCTCTGTGCCATGAGAGGTCAGAGATGCACAGTCTGAATACACTCTATTCAAGAGCAGTGATGTACTGAAAAGTGATGGGTGGTTGTCATTGTAGCAACCCTAAGATGTGTCAGTAACTACTAGTAATGAAGGAAACTGTCAACTGAAAGAAAAAATATTGTGCACATTGTTAATAGGTGGTCTCCAGATCTGATTAATAACTTGGGAGGTGCTGCTTAAGCTATTCACAGAAACAGTGGGGAAATACTGATTTCTACAAATGGACATGTTATGGAAATGGAAGGAGCACTTTGAGGAACTCCAGAACAAAGTAGACAGAAGACACACCACCTATGACAAGCCAATGCTACAAGCAAACAGTGGGATTGGGTCCATTTTGTAGGAGAGGTCACTGCAGTAATTAAACAGTTTTGCTGTTTTAAGGAACTAGGAGTAGATGAGATAATGTCTGAAAATGTTGATGGTAATAGATGTTGTTAGGGTGCTATGGATTTAAATATATATTGGACAATGTTGATAATAGTACTGCGTGACTAGTGAACTGTGTTGGTGGTCTCCATTTTTAAAAAATTCATGGGGGAATATTCCAGTAATACAGGGATTATGCTTCTCAGTATTCATGGGAAGCCTACATCAGGATGCTGAAATAGTGTATTCAATTCATAACCAAACCTCTGATTCTTGTACAGCAGTGTGGGTTCCATGTGGAACAGTGGAAAACTGGATGAACTCTTTGGTCTTGCAGACATATTGGAGGATATGTGGGAGGTCATCAGTGTGCTTTATATGCATTTTGTGGATATGTTGATAGCATCTGACCATGAACCCCAGTACATCTATTACAGGTTCATAGGTTCATAGGTTCATACTAGGCTATCTGCCCTAGGGCATTTATAAGCCTAGCCAGAGTGTGTTTGGCTTTTGCCACCCATTTTAAATTAATTTTGCTATGCCCTTTTTCGAGGTTAGTATACTGTGCCTCTGTCTAACAGTGACACAGAAGTGATACCCAGGGTAAACCTATGATCCCCCATCCACTCATCAAGATTCCTCTTGAAGGGAGTCAATGAGGGACACTGCCTAACCTGGACTGGGATTTTATTCCAGAGTGAAGGGAGCCTCTGGGTTATGAATCTGTCCCTCCAGCATGTCCTATTTATTTCAGTGCTGAGGTTCAAGTCTCTTGAGTGCGTAGCTTGATGGGATTTGGATTTTCTGAGGTGCAGCATGTGCATTAATTCCGGGTTGGACATGGCTTTATACATCAGGCACAGATCGCCTCTGAGCAGGCGGTATGCCACTGAGTAGAGCTGGAGTTTCTTTAACCGGGCAGCATATGGCATCTGTTTGAGCCCTTTGATCCTCTTGGTGAAGTACTTTTGGGGTCTTTCCAGTTGCTGCAGGTGTCTGGTAAGGTACATCCCAAAAGGGACATTGTACTCAATTATGGGCCTGATGAGGGATGAGTAAAGAGGCACGATGACCTCCCCTGATCTAGATGTGAATCCCTTCATGATTAGGTGGGCTATATAAAATGTTTTTCTAACCACTTTGGCCACGTGGTTGTCAAATGAGAGATTGCTATCAACTTGGGTCCCCAGGTCCCTAATTACTTCTTCTGTACTTAATAGATTACCACCTATGTGGTAATTTGTGGGCACTTTGTTTTTGCCAAAGGGGATGACTATACACTTTTTGGCGTTTAGCTTGAGGCCATGGCTCTGGCACCAGTTGTCTGTTTCTATGAGGCCCTTTTGGAGGATGCTTGTGTCGGCTGGAGAGTTGATTATAGCGCCCAGTTTGCAGTCATCTGTGAACTTGGTCAGCCACAGTCCTTCTGTGTTGGCCTGTACCTCCGAGAAATATATACTGAACAGGAGAGGTCCCAGGACTGAGCCTTGTGGGATGCCACTTGCAACTGGTTTGGAGTCTGACATGGCTCCAGCAATTCTAACCATGTGGGTTCTGTCCTTGAGCCAGTTTGCAACCCATCTAGTGACATAGGGGTTTATATTTAAGCTGGTGAGCTTATTTATAATGCCCGAGTGGGGTATTGTATCGAAGGCTTTTGCGAGGTCCAGGTAGGCTGTGTGGACCACCTTCCCCTCATCAATGGGCTGTGTGGACCACCTTCCCCTCATCAATGGCCTTGGTGACTGTTTCAAAGAAATCGACCAGGTTTGAGAGGCAGGATCTGCCCTTAACAAAGCCAAACTGGGTAGGATCCAGTGTCTGTAGGTCCCCAATATCTTTTTTTATGAGGTCCATGATGATCCTTTCCATAGATTTGCAGACCAAGCTAGTCAGGCTTATGGGGTAATAGTTTCCAGGATCCGTTGAGGCACCACCTTTGTGGAGAGGGACCACTGTTGCTGTACACCACTCTTTGGGTACATATCCTGTGGTAAGGCTGAGATTGAACAGTAGTTTTATGTTTGGGTTTAGCTCTTCTTGGAGTTCATGTAGGATACAGCCTGGGACACCGTCTGGTCCCATTGATGCTGTGTTTTGTGCTTTGGAGAGGGCGGCTCTTACCTGAGCATCTGAGATGACAGGGGGGCAGCACTCTGCTGGGATAGATATTTGCCCTTTTGGTGGGGGGGGGGGAGTTTCCGCTGAACCTGTCAGCTAGTATGTTGGCAATGTCTGTGGGTTCGGTGTATTTTTTGTCATTTTGGACTAATTCTGAGCATATCTGGGAATTCCCACCCAGGTTCCTAACATAACTAAAGAAAGCCTTGTGATTATCCTTAGTGTCCTGTGCAATTTTTCTCTCGAAGCTGGCCTTAGACGATTTTATGAGTGCCTGTAGTTTTTTGCTAACACTGATCAGAGATGCCTTCCCTTTTTGGGATTTTGCTCTATCATGTAGTAGCTTCCTCCTTCTATTGTATAGTTTGTTTATGGCTGGGGTCCACCAGACAGGACATCTGCCTTTGGAGGACTGGGTCTTGGTTTTATTTTGGATTACATGATCCATGCATTCCTGAAGGTGTTCATAGAATGCATTTATAAAGGATTCTGCGGTCTGGGCCATATTTTCCACAGGCCCAGGGGCTTTGAAGGATTCCACCTCGGTTTTGAGGAGTGTGAAATTTGCTTTAGAGAAGTTTTTCACTGTGGTTTTCTAGGCAGGGGGTGGGGTCGGGATATGAATATCCAGTGAGATTAGTTTATGGTCTGATCTTACCAGTGAGGGATACACTTCTGGTCTGGAGCATAGAGTCCCCATGTTGGTGATGATCAGGTCCAGTATGTTTCCCCTCTTGTGGGAGTGGTAACAAGTTGTTCCATAGCATTTGAGTTTATAAATTCTAGGAACCTTTGAGCTAGGGTGTTGCAGCTAGAGTAATGCTCCCAGTCTATGTTTGGGTAGTTGAATTCGCCCAATATAATGGTGTTTGGAGAGACCTTCATATTTTCCAGTGTCCGCAGGAAGGCCGAGTGGGGTTCCTGGGTTTGGGAGGGTGGTCTGTAGCAGGCTATAAACTGGAAGGCAGTTTTACCCACTGTTAGTTGCACATGGATAGTCTCTGATGCTTTGTGCTGTGCCACCAACCTGGAGGTGTGGGTATCTTTGACGAATATTGATACTCCCCCTCCTTTTCTGGTTCAGTCCAAGTTTTGGGGCCAAAAAGCATGGTATGAGGTATAACCTGGTAGTGCTGGGGTGCTCTCGGGAGCCTTGAACCAGGTTTCTGTTACTGCACAGATATCGATGTTCTCCATGCTAAGGAGAGTTTCGAGTGCATGCATCTTGAGGTTTAGACTTCTGGCGTTGAGTAGCATTGCTCTTAGTTTCTTATCCCTTGTGATACCTATGGAGGTGGGTTTGTCTTTTGAGCCTTGCCTAAAAAAGGCACTATGGGGGTAGCAAGAGCCTTTGCCAATATCTGAAAGCCCAGGGGTGACAGGTGCAAGCCATCCCTAGCGAAGTATCGTGGCCTGTCGAGCATGTCATCCCAGGCTGACAGGCATTGGATCCCCTTTGAATGACACCAATACTTAAGCCAGTTGTTGAAATTGATAATCTTGTCTTCATATTGTGGCATCATTCTTGGTGAGGGTAAGATGCTACTCAAGGTCAGGGTCATACCGGCCTGGGCCACATGCTCAGAGAGCTCCTCTATGTCTCTTTTCATGTAGTCCAGGGAGGTACGTCTCAGGTCATTCACACCAGCATGGACAATGACTGAGTCATATTTGTACTTGCCTTGGAGTGACCTGAGTGCTTGTGTTATATGGCGGATCCTAGCACACGACAGGCAGCTCACCGTGACTTTCTCCTTGTTCAGCCTGGTGAGCAGGACGTCAGTGTGCCTCACGATTGAGTCACCTATTACAAGTGTATCAGGTGTGTTTTTTAGCCTTAAGGGCTGTGACTGTCCGGCACACTGGCTTTGTGAGCTATGTGTTGCATGTGTTTTGTTTTGGGGTAGCGGTTGCTTGGGTGTCTGCTTTTTAGGTCTCTGCTGCTTAGGCAGATTTTTATTTAGAGCCTCCGAGTATGTTTTTGTGTGTTTATATGTTTGGTTTCCTGTCGTGGTAGGTCTGTGTGAAACTGGAATTGTAGTGAGTGTGGTTTCCTTCTCCTCCTGACAGGTTTCACCAGTACTGAGTTGAGAGAGCTTAGCCTCCAGTTTGGCTATATGGTTGCATCTCTCACATGTGTTGGAATTTGTTGGGAGGAGGAGAGGGTTGTCTGTGTACATGAGACTGTTATAACATTGCCTCAAGATTCACAGATTCACCAGCTGGACCGGAGAGGAGATTGACAATTTACCTTTGGACATGCTAGAATAGTATTGGGAATTCCTTTATAATTGAAAAAAAAAAGGGCCAATGGGAAACAAGATACTCAAGGAGAGTTTGTGAGGGTGTAGTGCTTATAATTTTTTAGTGCTGACTTATATAATTGCTTTAGTGAGCAAGTGCCAGGTAACTTAAATGCAAAAATGACAAACGGTAACTTTCTTTCAAGTGAAACAAAGAAATAAGTACAGTAAGCAATGCAGATGTCACTAGGGATCCACAGAAGTGCTGAAAAGCCACGTTTTAGGTGGAATTAGCGTTTCAGAGAAATAACAAGCAAACAAGCATACAAACAAAGCTAGATTCAGCAGGCCTGGATCTAGTCTATGCTACAGCAAACAAGATGTACCAATTCCAATAAGAAACAGTTCAAATATGCAGGCACTATAAGCCTTTAACCAGAAATTCCCAGCTCAGAAGGGCAGAGTCCAGCCTCTCCTCCAACAAGAGTGCAGACCACGAACCTTCTTAATGTAAAATAACAGGCCTGAAGCCCAAGTGCTTAAACCAGAACTAATACACTTTTAGAATAGCAGACACTGTGCCCTCATTCAGCAGTTCCCAACTTAGGAGGATGTAAGCTACCTGTCCTGCCACCACAGTGCAGGCCACAAACCTTCTTAATGTAAAACAACTGGTCTGAGCCCAAGTGCTTAATCCAAAAAACTTAGAATGATAGCTACACTTTAATCAAGTTACTACCAAGCAGTAATAAATACAATTGAATACTTTAAAGAATGCCTGGATTAGTGCTCAAGTTATACAAACAAAACTAGATTCAGCAGGCCTGGATCTAGTCTATGCTACAGCAAACAAGGTGTACCAATTTAGTAAGAAACAGTTCAAATATGCAGGCACTATAAGCCTATAACCAGAAATTCCCAGCTCAGAAGGGCAGAGTCCAGCCTCTCCTCCCACAAGAGTGCAGACCATGAACCTTCTTAATGTAAAATAACTGGCCTGAAGCCCAAGTGCTTAAACCAGAACTAATACATTTTTAGAATAACAGACACTGAGCCCTCAATCAGCAGTTCCCAACTTAGAAGGATGTAAGCTACCTGTCCTGCCACCACAGTGCAGGCCACAAACCTTCCTAATGTAAAACAACTGGTCTGAGCCCAAGTGCTTAATCCAAAAGACTTAGAATGATAGCTACACTTTAATCAAGTTACTACCAAGCAATAATAAATACAATTGAATACTTTAAAGAATGCCTGGATTAGTGCTCAAGTTATACACACAAAACTAGATTCAGCAGGCCTGGATCTAGTCTATGCTACAGCAAACAAGGTGTACCAATTTAGTAAGAAGCAGTACAAATATGCAGGCACTATAAACCTTTAACCAGAAATTCCCAGCTCAGAAGGGCAGAGTCCAGCCTGTCCTCCCACAAGAGTGCAGACCACGAACCCTCTTAATGTAAAATAACTGGCCTGAAGCCTAAGTGCTTAACCCAGAATTAATACACTTTTAGAATAACAAACACTGAGCCCTCAATCAGCAGTTCCCAACTTAGAAGGATGTAAGCTACCTGTCCTGCCACTACAGTGCAGAGCACAAACCTTCTTAATGTAAAACAACTGGTCTGAAGCCCAAGTGCTTAAACTAAAAGGCTTAGAGTTAGTTACACTAAGCAGTAATAAATACAACTGAGTACTTTTAAGATGACATAAAAGCAAAATAAAGTAGGAAGAAACACAAATACAGTAAAAGCAGATACATTTCTTTTTTGAGTGAGCAAATGAGATGGGCCAAGGAGGAGTATCCAAGTGCTAATTTACAAGAGGGGCGGGCAGTTTCAAAGCCACCAAGATTAACACCAAGACAAAAACAGGGAGGATGGGTGGGAACCTACTGAAAAAACAGTCAACTTCTAGCTAGATATTGCTCAATGCAACACAAACAAATTACTTTAAAAAGTGCAGATAAAAGTTACTTAGCTACACTTATGCATTTAAGATGATATCATGCAGGTCTTAACCGGCCAAAGCTCACAGTTTAAACAGAAGATAATTCACTGTACCACTTGTATAAGACAGAAACTGAATAACAATGAAGGAAACTACTACCCCCACCTATCACTGGCTATGCAGGTTTTTAACAGAGATGTTAAAAACCTGAGATGTAAAACAGTATAGTATCCCAGTGTTACTACTGCTTGCCATTTGGTGCCTGCATTTGTGGTTTATACTTATGCCTGCATTTCAGCAATAACTGCAATACATTCAATGTGAATTTTTGACTGTAATAAGGGAATGATTTGTCTCCCCATCTGTTTATGATTTTCATTGCCAGGATTTCAAGGTGTCCTTGAAGTTTGAAGTTTATCTACTTTGGGGATAGGAAGGTTTCATCGTTTTTGTCTGTAGATGATGTTGTCCTGTTACTCATAAATGACTGTAATTCCTAGCATGCACTGGAGCAGATCACTGCCATGTATAACACAGCTGGGATAAAAAAAATGTACTTCTAAATCAAACGCCATAGATCTTTACAAGAAAAATTGAAAAGTACTCTGAAGACAAGAGGGAATCAGATACCTCAAGTGGAGGAGTTCATGAATGTATGCAAAGTAGATAAGAATGATCAGCACATGGTAACTGTGCTGTGGGCATTATACTGGAGTGCACTGGTGAAAAGGGAGATGAGTTAGAGGACAACGGTCACAGTTCATGGGTCAGTCATTGTCTTCACCCTCAGCTATGGTCATGAGCTTTGGTTACTGACTTAACAGATGAGACTATGGATACCAGTGACAAATACTAGGTTCCTTCACATCATTACTGGACACTATCCATGACAGAGTGGGAGTTTAGCACTTCTGAAGGATCTCAGAGTAGAGTCGCTGATTCTCAAGTTTGAGTAAAATCAGCTGAAGTGATTGGGCATATGGTAAGGATTCCCCCAAGTTGCCTACAGGAGGAAGTGCACTTGACAAAACTCACTGGAGGCAAGTTTTTGGCATATTTGTAACATGTATGAGAGATTACATATTTCATCCTAGGATAGAATGCTTAGAAGTCCCCTGAATGTGTTAGGGGCTAATGCTGGGGAAGGGGAAGGGTGGTCTGCACTGCTCATCTTCCTGTCTGTGAGATCCTCATTGGGAGATAAATTACAAATGGATGGATGGCTTTCACACCACTCCTATGGAGTTTCCTTCATGTACATCTCTGCTGTTACAACCACATATTTTGATGTTCATTGAGCTAACTTACTTCCAGTAGACTATGATACATTTACATGTCAGACAGACTTTAAACTGTGATTTATGTACTTTTCCCTTTCTCACATTGTGATAATGAATCCAAGGAATTCAAGGCAAAAAGTCAAACTGTCTTATGTATCTCTTTTCTACATTCCTCATGGCACTCCAAGAGCTTATATGTCCAGATACAGAAAATGTGTCCACCAGTCCAGCCCCACCTCCATTACTTATCTTAAATCTCCCAGATAGTACATGGTTCTCTTGAAAATTCTTTTCCAGTGGTGGGTCTGGATTTCATGCGGATAATTATCCACGATAATACTGTTAAAAGTTAAAAAATTAGTTATTGACTTTAAAGCACAGTATTTTTAATAACTCATTGTTCGAGATTAACAAGGCACGTTTTGACAAAACTTTGAGGTGGACAAATTTATTAAAACGGGTTTGGAAAGGAAACAAAAGAAAATTGCCAGGGACACTCTAGAATACAAAGAAAAAAGAGCTTACCCTTCTTCACAAAGGGATGATTATATGAGTGGAGATATTGTGAATATTGAGGCAAACAGGGCTCACAATGAGGAACTGCAGGTTGTACAAACTGACACTTGTGACAATACAGACATTTTTTTAGACAATCAACCACTGCTGAGGCACTCAGACCGGCTAAGGAACTGGGCGCAGTCACAGAATTTTTCAGACACGAGACCCCCGAGAGGACAGAATTTCCAACAAAAGGGGAGAAGGGGGTGCCCACATCAACAGAGATACAACAACTGGCACAACCGGCAGGAGAATTACAATTAGATTTGAGTTCAAGTGTTTGTAATGATTTGCACAGTAATGAGTCTGCACTTGATATGTATTCTATTTACAACAATGAGTGTTATGACGATGTTGAACATACTGACATTGATAACATGAGTATCACTAAGAATTTTCAGCAACATGGTGATAAAGATTTATGATTTACAACTATTCTGACTTTACAATTTTTGAACATCATGCTAGTCTTTTTAAAAGAGGGTTTTCTTTTGTTCCCAATTTCAGATATGAGATCAGTAGATTACGTATTAATCTGAAACTTTATGCTAGACTTTTGAATTTATGGTTATTTTTTGGGAACAATTCTACTGTGGACATCGATAGAAGGAGGTTGAGCATTAAAAGAAGTAGTGTATTTATACCACCATATAACCCATCTGTGATGGTCTTTGAGCATCTTTGTGCTACACAGACAAGAAGGTGTGCAAACCAGGCAACACTACCCAACAAAAAATTATCTACAGCTGAGCAGTTCTGTTTAAAGAACTAACACAAAGTAATCAATACAGGGTAATGAAACCTGATAAAGATGGGGGGTTGTTATTATGTCAAATACTGAATACATATGCAGAATACAATTATTATTACATGACACAGAAACCTATGATTTGGTATCTAAATCTGAAGTACAGAGGGCCTACACCAAAACTGATTGGCAGTTATATGAATTTATGTGTGAGGGGATTATTACTAATGATGAGTTTAAGTATCTTTCAGTGGAACATCCTATTATCCCCACCATTTTTGGAATTCCCAAAATTCATAAGAACATCAACTGTCCACCTTTTAGGCCAATTGTGGCAGCTAGAGGCTCAAAAACAGAACCCCTGGCGTCATATATAGATATTACAAGTAAAAATATATTGGGCAATTTACCGTACATCTTAAAAGATTCCTGGCACTGCCTAGATTGTATTAGGAAGATTCAGATGGAAGGTATTGAAGAATTTTGGTTTGTAACAGTGGATGTGATTAATTTGTTTTCGGTGATCTCCCACCAAATTGGGTTAGATTGGTTCAGTAATAGTTTAGCTAAACACAGTGAACTGCATCAAGTAAAGAGAAGCCTTTTGGTGGATGTCATGGAAATTGTACTACTCAACAACTTCATACTGTTTGATGGTGAATATTATAAACAGTCGACCATTACAATACAAACAACCAATTGATATTGCCAACATTCTGGCAGATAGGATCAGTGCTAACTTTACCCCCCTCTCACCCTCTAAATGGCCCATATCTGTACAGGAAGAATGCAGAGTCCATATAATCACAACTTTACAGGTAAAAGCAGCACTCTCTAAAGCCAAAAACACAGCATCCATGGGACCGGACAACATTTCAGGCTGCGTTTTACATGAACTTTAGAAAGATCTGGCTCCCCACCTAAGCATCATGTTCAATCATAGACTCACATCAGGCTTTGTGCCCACTGAATGGCGCACAGGAACAGTTATTCCACTCCACAAAGGGGGAGCCACCACTGATCCTGGGAACTATCACCCTATTAGCCTGATGAGCCTGGTCTGCAAGGCCATGGAACGTATCATCATGAAATTCATAAACAAAGACATTGGTAACCTCCAAACTCTGGACCTCACCCAATTCAGGTTTGTGAAAGACAGATCATGCCTCCTGAACCTGGTTGACTTCTTTGAGGCAGTCACCAAAGCTGTAAACGAGGGTAAGGTGATTCACACAGCCTATCTTGACCTTGCCAAGGCTTTCAACACCATCCCCCATTCTGGAACTATAGCTAAACTCACTAAACTAGGTATAAATCCCTATGTCACAAGATTAGTTGTCAACTGGCTCACTGACAGAACCCACACTGTAAAAGTTGCAGACTCCAAATCTGACTTCAAACCAGTGACAAGTGGAGTACCACAGGGTTCAGTCCTGGGACCTCTCCTGTTTGGTATCTACTTCTCTGAAGTACAGGCTAACACAGGAGGCCTCTGGCTAATGAAGTTCACAGATGACTGCAAACTAGGAGCTATGGTCTAGTCCCCAAATGATGTGGACATCCTACAGAAGGGCCTCACTGAGACAAATGCCTGGTGTCAGAGCCATGGCCTCAAGCTCATTGCCAAAAAGTGCATTGTTACCCCCCTTTGGTAAAAACTCTGTACTCATGAGCTACCACATAGGTGGCAGTCTTCTTAACACCGAATGTGTGATAAGAGACCTTGGGACCCAGGTGGACAGTAGTCTCTCCTTTGATAATCACATCGCCACAGTAGTCAGGAAATCCTTCTATGTGGTACACCTCATCATAAAAGGGTTCTCATCCAGGAAAAGAGAGGTCATTGTTTCCCTCTACTCGACACTCATTAGACCCATTATAGAGTACAATGCCCCTTTTGGAATGTACCTCACAAGATATCTGCAGCAGCTGGAAAGGCCACAGAAGTACTTCACAAAGGGGATTACTGGCCTCAAACAGATGCCCTACCACTGATCGTCTCAAAAAACTCCAGCTTTACTCTGTAGCATATCGTCTACTCCAAGGTGATCTCTGCCTAACATATAAAGCTTTGTCAAACCCAGAGCTGTTGGACATGCTACACCTAAAGAAATCCCAATCCCTCCGAGCTACATGCTATAGGGACCTAAACTTTGTCACCACAATAAACAGGACATGCTGGAGGGATAGATTCCTGTCCCAGAGACTTCCCATACTCTGGAACAGGCTACCCATCTATGACAAGCAAAGTTCCTCATTAACACTCTTCAAGAAAAATCTTGATGAGTGGATGGGAAATAGGAAATACACCCTGGGGATCATTTCTGTGGCTCTGCTTGACAGGGGCACAAGAAATTAACTTTCTTGGGTTGGCGTAAGCCAGGGAACTTTGTTGGCTAAGCTTACTTAGGCCCTTGAGTCGATAGCCTAGTACCTACCTATGAACCTATGAACCTATGAACAGGGGTAGTGATGGGACCAAGATGTGCACCCATTTATGCCAACCTTGTGTTGGCTGAATGGGAGGAGCAATTTGTATTTAAGTCAGAGTATACATCCAAAATTTTGACATATTTAAGATATTTTTATGATACACTTATTTTATGGAAGGGTTCCAGACATAAACTTGATGAATTCATTGGCTATTTGAATGACACAACAACATTTTTAAAATGTACAAGTCATTTTAACAGGTTCAAAATTGATTTTTTGGACATACAGTTTTACAAACAAGATGGTCAAATACATTCTAATATTTTTCATAAAAAGATATACAGTAATTCATTCTTACATTATGACAGCTGTCACCCTGACTATCAAAAGAAAAATGTAGTCAAGGGGCAGATGATACGTATGTCCAGAATAGTCAGTCAAGATATTTGTTTTAGGGCTGAACTTGACAATTTGATGGATATGTTTAGAAAGAGAGGTTGCCCTTCTGATTTATTAACTAATGTTAGCAAAGAAATTGAGAGAAGGCGAACAGATGACTTTAGACCTATTTTATTGGATAACTACAGACATCTTGGTACAACACATGACAGAAACTATCCCGATCAGAATCATCATTCTGGTATGGTTATTGAGTATAATCCAACAGGAACAAAGGTTAAGAATATTATATACACTGTTTGGGAAAGTGTTTTTACCCAGGAATTAAAAGACGTCATTGGTTATACCCCGAGGTTTATTAATAGTAGAGGTCTAAATTTGAAAGACCTTTTTGAAAAACTCCTTTGACAATTAGTCAGAGACCCACTAAGATGGATAAATGTGGTTCATGTAGCACTTGTAAATATATTAATGATGGACCATATGTACAGATCAGCAGTTACAAGAAGATATTAAAATGTCCTGGGTATTGTAACTGTAACACAAGTATGGTGGTGTATGTGGCTACATGTTTATCCTGTACTGCATTTTACATGGGTATGACCACAAAAAAAGTTGAGATTAAGAATACTTGAGCACAATAGGGACATCAAAAGCAAAAAATCTACTAATGCCCTATTCAACCACAGTAAGAATTGTAGCGATTTTAAAAGATTTTTATTTTTTGTCATTGACAAACTACCAAAACGTGATTTTGGTGGCGATCTTAAAACTTTACTGGAAGTCAGGGAATGTTTATGGCAGTTACGCCTCGATGCATCTAATGTACCGGGCATCAATGACAACATCTCAACAGCGTGTGTATTAAAATACAAATCAGAGTTTTTATAATTTTTGCACATTTTTGATGTTTCATTTATATTAAATCTGTAATTGTTTTTTTTTATTTTTTATTGTAAAAAATGAGTGTACTATGCATTTTTAATACCATTACAACTTTTATTTCTAATTTTGTTGTTGCATTAGTTTGAACAATAGTCAAGTGATCTAAATGGATACTAGTATTGTTGGAGGGATGTGGTTATTGAATTAAATTGTTTTATTAATTGACAATAATTGCTATATAAATGTTATGAGTGCTGTTTTACACTGACTCTGATGAAGCCCAATTGTGGGTGAAAGCGCTTAGTCAGTTTTGTGGTTTAATAAAGCTGGTATTATTGCCTTCTTCAGATCAGGTTTTATTATCAGTTTACAGTTTTTCTTTTAGACAGTATGTTCCATGTCCTTGCAAACTAGGATAGGCTGATGGGTCTATAGTTCTTGGGGTGTATGACAGGACCTCCTTTGTGAAGGGGCATTACAGCAGCAGTTTTCCATAACTCAGAGACATACCCTGTGTCTAGGTTCAAGTTTAAAAAGTACAAATGAGGTTCAGTGAGGGCATGCTTTTGATGCTATTTATTAGGCATCCTACTAAATTGTCCTGTGCCAATGGAAGAAGGGCTTTGTTTTTTGAGAGCACAGTCAGGACCTGCTCCATGATAATTTTAGGGGGGGGGTGTATTGGACTCAGGAATTGGCAGAATTTCAATGACTTTTTCTGAGGTAAACAGCATTAACTCTATCTGCAGGTAAGCTAGCTATGCCTTTATTGTCAGCATGAGTAATGCCATTTAATGTTAGTTCATAGCTCTAATGGGTGCTGTTTCTCAGTTTCCTAATGTAATTAAATAAGGATTTGTGGTTATCCTTGACTTCCAATGCAAGTTCCATTTCATACTGGTGGTCTTTTGAAGTTCATCCCTGGTCTTTTTGGTAGACTATTTAATACTGGCAACTTAAGATCTAGCATAGGACATAAAAAGTTTTTTTTTCTTTTGTCAATGAGCTTATGTATGCTGGTGGACCACCAAAGTATATACATTTTGAATTTGCAATAATATTTGGTTCTAGTGGGGACTGTTAGATCTATACAGTTATGCCAGTGGGAGCATACCTCTCAACCTCTTAGAGCAAGAAATGTGGACAAAGACATAAATAATGGTGGGACAATGGCCCAAAAATAGACACAATAGTTAAATAGTCCTCTTAGAAACTTAAACAGTTGATAGAATAACAGGTTTTCCATTAACATGAATTTTCTGAAGAGTACAGAGTCTGAAACTCAAATGTCTGTCTTCCATCCTCAGTGGTTTGCCAGAAAACCAAAATTGTTTGAGTAACAGATCAAAAATATGAGTAAAAAATCTGGACATACTGTGAAAATCTGGACAGTTGAGAGGTATGAGTGAGAGTTGAACTCTGCTATATAGGTGGCAGCTGAAGTTGCAAAGGGGCTGGTAAGACTGCAATTAAACCTGGACTGCTTATCATAGAACTTAAGTAAGTCTGCATATTCCCTAAGTTTGGAAGTGTTTACAGTTATGGCATTTGTTACTTTAAAGGAAGAGGTTACTAATTTGTGGACAGATGTGATGAGTGAGAGAGAGAGATTATAGATAAGGTACACTTGGGAGTTATGTTGTAAGGAGTATATCCAGAATATTCTGACCCATAGTTCACTAGTTTGCTCTAGGGAATTATCTTTTATCATGTCCAGAAATCTTTGGCCAAAGATATGTCAACTAAGTGATGGATAATTGAAGTCTGCCAACCTAAAGGCATTTTTTTGTCAGGGGAAGGTCAGTGAAAAATCTCTCATGGCATTCTGGGGACATATACATGTTCTACAACAGAACAGAATAAAACATAGAATGTTGACAGTCCCAGTGTCTTGAGACGAAACTCACCAAAAAAATGGCAATTCAGCAGCTGAAAAGTGTGTACGAAAGTCAGTGGAACAAATGAAACAAATGCCTTCAAAAACCAGCAATATCCACAGCCAAACTCTCAGCAGTTAAATAAACTTTTTTGAAAGGCAGTGGAACAGATGAAACAAATGAAACAAATGTCTTCAAAAACCAACGGTATCCTCAGCCAAACTGTAATTTTATTAAACGAAACACAGGATAGTCCAAAAGGTTAAGCGCTTTCACTTGCTAAATGGCAAGCTTCTTCAGAGAAAATTGAAACAATTTTATAATATTTATAATATATATTATACATTGTATTTGTTCACATTGTGATTAGCATAGATAGGATTTTTATAATAATAGGTTTTGCACTAAGTGTATTTTTAGGTGTCATATACCTTTAATATGAAGCATTGTGTATTTTGAATTTTCAGCCAAAAAGTTTACTTAACTGCTGAGAGGTTTGTTTCAATTTGTTCTGAAGAAGCTTGCCATTTAGCAAGTGAAAGCGCTTAACCTTTTGGACTATCCTGTGTTTTGTTTAATAAAATTACAGTTTGGCTGAGGATACCATTGGTTTTTGAAGACATTTGTTTCATTTGTTTCATCTGTTCCACTGGCTTTCAAAAAAGTTTATTTAACTGCTGAGAGTTTGGCTGTGGATATCGCTGTTTTTTGAAGGCATTTGTTTCATTTGTTCCACTGGCTTTCATACACACTTTTCAGCTGCTGAATTGCCGTTTTTTTGGTGAGTTTCGTCTCAAGACACTGGGACTGTCAACGTTCTATGTTTTATTCTGTTCAGTAGTTGCTTGGAACGTTGTTTGTGCTGGTTCCTTCATGTTCTACAACAGGATATAAATTGATAACTTCTCTTGTTAAGGGTAGGTTGGACCTCACTAATTTCAGTGTGTGGGTCACAGAGGTTCTGCCTGGACCTGATATGATCTCAGAGAAAAATGGACTGACCCCACAGCTGCCCTAAGGCCTGAAAGCATTGTATAAATTAAACTCAGGTATGGAGGGAGTACTGTCTTTCTAGTGAAACCAAGTGTCAGTAATGACAGCAATATGGATGTGCTCAAGTTTAAGGATGGCCTTATGATCGGACAATGGATTTATAAGATGTCTGGCATTGAGAAGAGCAATCTTGATATGGTCAGAATATGGAATTGCTTTAGTATTGTCAGCTGTGTTAGATGTCTAGTAACTGGAATTGACCATAAAAAAGGCACTATTGGGGCAGCAAGGGCTTTGGCCATTATGCGGAATCCATAGTATGGATGAACAACTGTGGCAGGGCTAGTGACCTTGTGGTGTGAACCTTAGCTATAGATGAAGTGTCACCCCAATGGGAAAAAGGGTTTGGATGGCTGCATTCATAGTGAAGCATATTGATTTGTATTCCATCTGATCCTAGGCGGAACCATACTGGACTCATTTTAGAATGACAACTTCTTCTTAGGCAGTTGTTAAATCTTATCTTATACTCGTATTTAAGCAGAATTCTAGGCAAAGGTAGGAATGCACTCACTACTAGAGTCTTTCCTGCATTTAACACATGCATGATGAGATCCAACATGTCTTCCTGCATATCACTCAAAATTGAGCACATCAGGTTGTTCACTTCCACATGAAAGTCACTGATTTATATTCTTATTTGCCTGGGCTAAGAAACTGGAGGGCATTTATTACATTATAGATCCGAGTTCTAGAAACACAGCTAACTGTCATCCTGCCCTTGCCCAGCTTGTTAAGCACAGAACCTGTGTACCTTACTATAGAGTCCCAATTATTTAAACATTACTGTTTCAGTTCCCTGAGCTGATGACAGTGTAAAGTAAAGATTTTACATACTGGTAACTCACTGATGAAAGGGAGGATGGTATTCTGGAAACATTACTTTTATGCTGAGACTTAACTTTCTTTGGTTTTAGGAGGTTTTGTTTGTGATCTTTTTACAACCTCACCATATAGTGGTTTAGTGAATTTCTGCAGAAGTGTGGGATGTGTTGCGTGGTTATCACAGGTCACCTTTATAAGGGTGACTCTCTGCTTTGCTGAAAATACTTAACATCTCTCAGAGATCATGTCATGTTTGTCTATTAATAATTCATTGTCTGTGTGCATTATGTACTTCCTACACTGCCTACGAATACCCAGAGATGCAAGTCTGGCTACAGAAAGTATACAAATTAATTTTTCTTCCATGTCAACCAAGAGTATTTAGACTTAAAATGGTAAGCATCTTGCAAGCAGTAGGTGGCCTGAGATGATAAGCACAGTGGGGTTATCAGTAAAATTTCACAGTAATGATAGTGCCTCCCCTGTTGTTAAAGGATTTCTTGGCGGACAAATTAAGTGCAGAAGGCATCAGATGCTAATGCAGTAGAGTTATAGCTGTCAACCTGCAGACATTCAAAATAGCAACAAAATCCCTTGAAAAGTAGGAGCAATCAGCCAAAAATCTGGACATCTAATTAGCATAAAATTTGAATACCAAATAGCACATAACTCTTTCTGCTTTCACTAGGAATGTGGGATGTTGCTTAGAAACATGTTTAAAAACAGGGACTGATAAAGATGATGAAATATATAAGCACATTATCAAAGAGACAGTGTAAAATCTATAGACTTTAACAAACTGTATTGCAAAATTCTACCAAAAAAGATCATTTATTTTTGCTTCTGAAAAAGGCAGATGTAAAATGTGCATCCTTCTTTTTATATTATTGGTGCATTACTCTGTTGGTCAGGTCATGTAGTGTGGTTTTCTATGAACTAGAGTACATCAAAAATCACGTGAGATGAAGGGGAATCTGCAAATTTTGTGAAGGAGTAAATCAAGCTTGAAAATATGTACATACCTCCAGAATAGGTACATCATGTGTAGGCGTAAATCAGGCCTCAAAATAGAAACATTTCACCAAAATAGGAATAGTTCAGAGGTCTGAGTAGAGAGGTCTATGTTACATCACCGAAATCGCATTCTGGTGAACACCTATTCACTGACACCTAATCAGGGAAAATCGTGTGAGCAATTCGCTGAATTTACTTCTTCTTCTTCTTCTTTCGGCTTTTCCCGATTAGGGGTCGCCACAATGGATCACCTGTCTGCTCATGATTGGTAGTGGAGTATTTACAGTGTTGAGTTACCAGCCCAGCACCCAACCTTCCACAGAAGGCACACACACGCACCCACTCACACCGAGGGCCAATTTAGAGTGTCCAATCCACCTACAGCATGTCTTTGGGATGTGGGAGGAAACTGGAGCACCCAGAGGAAACCCACACAACCACAGGGAGAACATGCAGACTCTGCACAGAAGGCACTCCAGCTGAGAATCGAACTGGAGAACCTATTAAGGTCAAGGAAATACTTGCCTGAAGAACAATGCAGGAATATCTACATCAATCAAACCCACCCAATGTGGGGAGCTTCACCCCCACACCCTTTTTACTATATATACTAACTCTGAGATCACACTACAGTGGAGAAAAGAGCAATGTTCTGTTGTTGCCAAGCTACGTCCTTGCCCTTAGTGAATTTAATGAATCGCTGAAGCGATTTTCATTGATTAGGTGTTGGTGAATAGGTGTTCGCCAGAATATGATTTCTGCAGCGTAATATAGACTTGAGTAGAGCACATAGAACAAGAGAAATGCCAGAGCAGAAAGACAAGAAGAGTTATTAGAACAATGTGGTCTGTGTACTCTTAGAACAGCGCTTGTCTGTAGGGGTGCTCTGTGTAGCTTAGCCAAATGGTGCTCAGAGGCATGCAAGTCTCAAAAATTTAATCTGCAAGGAAAGCTAATTAGCCGATTAACAATGACAACAGTTCCCTCAGGAGTGGAACTTGCACTCAGGACGTAGACAAGTTGTTTCTCTCAGAAAGCAACTTATGCTGTTAAAAAGTATAGCAGCCCTGGTATCAACCACGCCTTTCACAGATTACACTTGATATCATTGTTGCAATAAATTAGAAAACAAAAATCACTTCACTGGTGGTGGAGAGATTGGTTATTTAGTCAGGCTGGTAAATACAATCTCATTAGACTTGCTGCACAGCTTTGTGTAGCCCAACCAATTGTCTCAGATGTTGTCTTCATATTCACCACTGCAGTATTATTAACATACAGGATTCCCTGCCATGGAAGCCTGATGTCCAGCCAGTCTACCAAAGCCTACTGTTGCGACACACAGGAAACAGCCCCAATACTAAATAGACACACCGTATAAAAACAGAAAAAACAATATAGTGGCAAAATACGGTGGTCTAACCACGTTGCGTGTAGCAAGTCAGAGATGTTCAAATAATACAGGTATGTTGATTTGGTATATTGAGCACCCATGGGAGTTAGATTTGCTATATCACCATATGGCAGCATTGAGTGTGAATTCAGCAACTTTTTGGATATTTCATTAGCTTATTCATAAGTTTTTTTATATCATATATAAAGTATTCAAATAGAGCCAATTTACTTGATGTTGAGCGATTTATTTAGAATTAGGTTGTTCTCACTGTGTGTATCAGTTATAGTGCTGTCAGTGCTTTTATATCTTTAGGACTTTAGTTAGTATTTGTGTATCATATTGTTTATTAGAGTTATGCTCTATTTTATGATGTCCGCCCTTGAGGCGAACGTCTAGTTTGTTCAATATTGTAAAGTATATTTGTTTATAGGTTGTTTTTTGAAGCAGGCTCGGTTTTATTGATAATTTTTTATTCATATGACATTGGCATTAACAACGGCGTTATTATTATATTATTATATTATCCTGTATATGTGGATAGAGCTCGTCTTATTCAGTATATTGCAACTTGTTAGATGGGGAGTCATCCGATTAAGCGCCTGGTATATGCAGGTGCCGTTCTGTAACTCCCTGTCATGTTTTTAATTTTATTGTAACGTCACTGTTATGGGCGTGTTGTTTGGATGGACATGTTCAGATTCAGCACGTAAGCTCGTGTACTGACGTGTGTTTGCAAAACTACGTCTTTATGGCTTGGTTTTGTTTATGTCTACTTTATAGCAAGGTGTTTAATATTTGGGCACGTATTTTTACCATTCAGATCGTGAGACAGTAAGTCTGACTGATATCTCCTGAGTATAAAATCCTTCCTTTATTAATGCATACCAATCCAACAGTTAAACACGTTTTCGTTGCTGAATGCAACTTCTTCAGATAAAACAAACCACTGAATACATGGTTTATATACACAAATAATTAGCCATCTATGAAGTCAATTAACAATTTAAAGAAGCAAACCTTAAAAGTGCTGTGTGCAAACCAAGATAACATTCTACAGATGTAGAAATAACTAAGGTATTCTCCAATGAATGGAGGAATATAAAAATACATGTATTATATTAATCATGAATTAATACCAAGAAATGTAAAATCAAAATACTTAAATAAATATCTAAATAAATATCAAGATGATAAAATCATAAAAATAATAAAAGAACAATGAAAATAAATATAAATCCTGTAGTGGGAGTTCAAATGTATGTTGTTGTATATTGGTTTAGGCAGAACTGGCCTTTAATTTTAAAATAGGCTTTATTGAAATATAATCGTTCAGGCCTGGTTTCTTGTTGGAATCCAGGGAGATTTGCCAATAAGTCTCCCTTTGTTCCAACTTAGCCTGCCATGGTCCACCCTTAGGGTCCTTGTATATACATACAAATAGAAAATATAAAAAATTACAGAGAGACATCAGGGAATACAGTGAAGGCCGCCAATATCCTATGCCACCCTCTTTTTCTATGAACCACCAAAAATCCCATAGAATGGCATCCTATTCTGGACAGCCTTTGGAAGAACATGAACAACCCTTGGACAGGTCTGAAGAATGGGTAGTTGACCCATTGCCGAGGAGATCCAAAAGGATCCGTAATCAAAGAAAAACCCCTCAGTCTTTTTTGCCTCTAAGTCCCCCACACAGGGGGAACACGAGGAACAACATGGACAGATACTAGGGAACACTACACATGACATGACAGGTCCTAACGAGTTGGTTGGTGGCGTATTTAATGAGGCTGGATCTTCCTGTATCATATGTAAAAAAGAGGGCTTTTCTATTTATAACTACAGTCACCTAGAAATCACTGATACTTTTTTCCAGTTATTCACTAAGGGACTTAAATATATTCCTAGTAGGCACAGCAACGTGACCCAGGTTATAGTTGATCTGAAGTTATTCATTAGGAAACTCAACTTGGAGAATCTTATGGGTCACACGGATTTTATTAGGGACAATATTCCATGCAGAACTAGCACTTTTAACCCTCCACTCCATCCACAACTAAAAAATCTGGAAATGAGAATAGAACAAAAGATCAGGAACCATGGTACACAGACTAGATATGTGTCCAACTTAACTTTACCTGAAAGGCAACTCTTGGAATCTTTGAGACAGGATCCTACTATTAGAATCATGGAACCGGATAAGGGAGGGGGGATGGTCATTATGGACCAGGTTCTATATGAAGGGAAAATGACTAGTATACTTAATAATTCTTCCAGATACACCACGGTTTCGTTAAATGAGATCAATATAGCTTACAAAAAAATTGATTTAGCTATTAAACATCTATTGGATACTGGTGCAATAGATCAAAGTACTTATGCTTTTTTATATAATGCAGAACCCAAGGTACCCTCTATTTTTGGGGTACCTAAAGTCCACAAAAACACACACGACCCTCCCTTAAGACCTATAGTAGCAGCTCAAGGTTCCAAGATTTCTACCATTTCAAAATTTCTGGACTATAAGTTTAAGAAATTGTGGCCCAAAACTACCCATCTTCTCAAAGATTCTTGGGAATTTCTGAAACAGATAACCCCTGACCTCATGGTACCCAATTTGAAATTTCTAACCATTGATGTTGTGGACCTGTTTTCGGTTATTCCACATGAAACAGGTCTACAATGGTTAGATGAAGCTATTACATCTTCTTCTAAAGCAGATCTTCGGGACAATTTTTTGATTATGAACCTTATGAAATTGGTTCTATATCACAACTTTATTCACTTTGGTGGTGAGTACTACAAGCAAACTTCAGGGGTTGCTATGGGGGCCAATTGTGCCCCTACACATGCTGACATCATTCTCTCTATTTGGGAAAGTAAATTTGTACTTAATAGTACTTATAAACAACACTGGGTAGCTTACTATACGTTCCTTGATGATATTTGTATTTTTTGGAGAGGGTCAAATAGTGAAATACAGGAATTTATGGATTATTTAGCCTCCACCACAGACTTTCTCACATTTACGTACCAAATATACGAGGACAGGGTAGAATATTTGGATGTCTTGCTTAGTGTGAACATCCAGGGGGGGTTCAAATCAAATGTTTACAGAAAGCCTACATTTTCAAATAGCTATATCCACTTCAAAAGTTCACATCCTTTGTACCAAAAAAGAGGTATTGTTAAGGGGCAATTCGTCAGAATATCACGGATGACATCAGAGGACGAAGATTTTTTAACGGAATGCCATAAATTAAGCACTATGTTCCAGGACAGGGGTTATCCTGAAGATTTTATTAATCAAATTAAAGATCAAGTCATGATTGGTAGAAAAGATAAATATGCCCCTATTCTAGGGACAGGGATTACATCTCAAAGTCAGGACACACATGAAAATAATATAGATTTTCAGCATGCCTTTATTACACAATACAGTACCAACTCTAGTCATATAAGGGACATCATTTCCCAAGAGTGGGACGCATTTATGGCGTTTACTGATTTGCCTAATTTACAAGGCAAAGAAATGAAGACAGTTTACTGTAGGGGGAGAAACATAAAAAGTATGCTGGAACATGGTCCTATTCAGAACAAAACTGCTCGTACACGCAAGGGTACCTACAAATGTGGGACTTGTTTACAATGTTCCCACATTATACAGGATGAACAAGTCACCCTTTTATCTTTGAACAGAGTAATTAAAGCTAGGGAATATTACAATTGCAATAGTCAAAGGGTTATTTATCTGGCTATATGCACACAATGTCCGGCATACTATGTGGGCAAAACGGAGCGAAGTCTCAAGCGTAGGATTTATGAACACATGTACGATGTACAAAAAGCTAACAACAACAACGCTTTGTACAAACATACATTTACATGCCCCACAGCCAGATATAAATTCTTTGTCTTGGAAAGTATATACAAGGACCCTAAGGGTGGACCATGGCAGGCTAAGTTGGAACAAAGGGAGACTTATTGGCAAATCTCCCTGGATTCCAACAAGAAACCAGGCCTGAACGATTATATTTCAATAAAGCCTATTTTAAAATTAAAGGCCAGTTCTGCCTAAACCAATATACACAACATACATTTGAACTCCCACTACAGGATTTATATTTATTTTCATTGTTCTTTTATTATTTTTATGATTTTATCATCTTGATATTTATTTAGATATTTATTTAAGTATTTTGATTTTACATTTCTTGGTATTAATTCATGATTAATATAATACATGTATTTTTATATTCCTCCATTCATTGGAGAATACCTTAGTTATTTCTACATCTGTAGAATGTTATCTTGGTTTGCACACAGCACTTTTAAGGTTTGCTTCTTTAAATTGTTAATTGACTTCATAGATGGCTAATTATTTGTGTATATAAACCATGTATTCAGTGGTTTGTTTTATCTGAAGAAGTTGCATTCAGCAACGAAAATGTGTTTAACTGTTGGATTGGTATGCGTTAATAAAGGAAGGATTTTATACTCAGGCGTACTTCATTTTGCCACTTGGTACTGATTGGATATCTATTGGCTTTTCCCTGGAGCTGTGCTTTGGTTTTGTTAGTGCTTTATCAGCTTTTCCTCCTTACGTTTGTGTCTGACTGATATCTGTTATTGAGATCGTATACTAAATATTTTAATAATAAATCATGACATTCTGTTTATTTTGCTCATGATGATGAGCGTTGTTACTGAATATGAGCTGGTGTAGCAGAATGCGACTAGTGACCTTGCCCCAAGAGGTTTTTATTACAAGAAATAGTGTTTTTAAGTCATGCAATTGTGTGTGATTTTTGTTAACCATTACGCAAGTAATGATTGAACTAGGAATATTTAGTGATCTGGAATGCGATTTTACTAGCGTTGGTTTTTTCAGTATATGTTTTTTATGCTCTGAATAAGTAGCCATTTTTTGGTTTTATGAATATTTGGGATTAATGTTGGGGTCAATGGCACGCTATAATGCTCTATCAATACTATGACTATGAGAGATCGTACTGTCAGGCTGATGTTTAGAATGCTGTTTTTGCTATTGTTGCTGTTTCTTTAACTTTGTATAATTGAGTGAATGATTATTCAATTAACTTGCACATTTTTCCCGCCTGTTTGTATTTAAAAGTAGCAGAGTTTTAGAGTGTTTTTATGTCTGAGGAAGCGTAGGTGAACCTACGCGAAAGCGCTTACATTTTCCTATGGATTAAAAGTGTGTTTTTTTACATCTTGGATACATTCTGCGAGTTTTTCTTCAATTGATCGTTGGTCAGCTGTATATTGAACATTCAGAGACGCTGCAGGTGTGTTATTTGAACATCTCTGACTTGCTACACGCAACGTGGTTAGACCACCGTATTTTGCCACTATAAAGCCTACTGTTGCTTTAATGTGCACCAAATGTTGCCCAAATGCTTCTCATGTAGCGTAGGGCATAAAGGTGATGTTCAGACATACCATCCTCAGAACTTCATTGCTGCCAGTCCGAATGCTTTTTCTAACCATCTGTCTGTTTGCCTACATCTGTTTTCTGCCAGCTTGAATGCATTTTTATTCTCTGGTGAATGTCTATGTCTTTTTTCTAAAGTCTGAGCCATTGCAGATAAGTACCCCATTGGAGTTTTAGTTTTTCTTGGCTTTTTTGTGCTGTTATGGGTTAATGTTATCCAGGAAGGGTAAATACCAGTACAGGAGACAAGAGTCCCCATAAAGGCTGCCATAATAAGTGTCTTTTTTGCATAGGAACTTCTGATGACCATATGTCTTGTTTTATTTGTCAGGTATTCATTCCAAAATTCTTCATTGTAGGCTTTCTTTCCTTTCCTTATATCTTGAGAACCAGCATCTTAAGCTTCTCGCTTAAGTTACAGTGGAAGTAACTTCTCGCCCCAAGGGTCAGCCATCAGGTAAGAAGAAGGTGAAAAATGTTAGAACAGAATCTTCCTCTGTCCAGCCTCTGCCAGGTGTTTCTCCCAAGTTCATTATGAACCAGGGGACTTGCCTAGATGTGTTGTCGGATTTCTCTGCTGTGAACGGGTTGGAGCCAGCCAGGATCTGGCTGGCAGCACTCCAACAAGGCTTTGTAGGTGTCCATTTCAGATGTTAAGGGGGAATCATGGTTGATTGTTTCCAAGGGATCTGGGGGGGGGGGTTCCACAGATTCTAGTTAGGGAAGAAGTTCCTACTACAGTTATTGAATGCCATCTTGAGTCAGAGTCTTCTCAGTTTTATTGGGTGGGCATTCCCTTTAAAAAAAAAAAATACATAAACATGTTTCTTCTGTTCCTAGGGATCCACAAAGTGAGTGGCAGGCCTTTACTCGGGGGTTATTTAATGCTTTAATGTGATTCAGACCTCCTCAGGGGGTTTCTGTTCCTGCTCCTCCTTGGTCCTCTACTCCCCTTAAAAGGGCTAGAGAACAGGATTCTTCTCAGGAGGAGTTTGACTCGGATGAAGAATCTCTGACTTATTCTACTCATATTCCTGCTTCTTTGTACTATGGATCAGAGGAGGAGGACCCTAATAGGCCTGATACTCCTTTTGAGGAAATTTCATTAGGGGGACACATTCTCTAGGATGATGGAATTTTTTAAATGGGATTGTGCTCAGGTGTCTTATATCCATAAGAGGTAGTATGAGTTACTGCAGATGGAATCTCTTAAACCTGCAGCTATTCCCCGTTTTGGCTGCTTTGCAGGATGCTTTTTCCAATGCCTCTAAAGCACCTGATTCTCTACCTCCTGCTCCCAAGATGCCTGATATGTTTTGTAGGGTGCCTGAGGATTGTAACTTTTTGTATGTGTCTTGCTGCTGACTCCTCTGTGGTGTCTGTAGCCTCTGATAAGCCATCTCAATTGCTTCCTTTACCCAAGTTACTGCCTTCTGCCAAGGACAGACAGACTGTGTGAGAAGGTTTACACTTCTATTACCCTAACTTTTAGGTCTATTAATTATCAGACCCATATGTCTAGGTATGTGATGGCTCTCCTTAATCAGGCTTGTCAGCTTATTTCTGACCTTCCAGACTCTGAGGGTAAAACTTCTGCTCCTTCCTTGCTAGGGACTTCCTCTCAAGTGGTTCATCAATCTCTCAAATGTAGTTATGATGCAGCAGATGCATTCTTCTAGGGCTGTTGCTTTTGGTTCAGTAATGAGGAGGATTCTTGGCTAAGGCTTCAACCTTTACCTGATGATAATGTAGTCCAAAAGTGAGGAGTGCACCAGGCTGCAAATAAATCTCACCAAATCTTCCACAGACTGTCCTTTATTACTTTACAAACAGGTATAAAAATAGACAGGTAAGCGCTTTCGCGTTGGTGTAACGCTTCTTCAGACCTTTAAAGATGTATGAATAATGCATCCCTTTATATACCATAGTACATTGCACCTTAATTGATTAAAGACCACAAGGTGTAATTGATGTAGTTAATGATGCTTACAAATTCAAACAAGTCTGAGTATAAATGTCTTACTAAATTCTACAAAGCTTATGAAAGCACATACAATAGACTTGTGAAAACACACATAAATAGACTCATGAGTTAAAAACACATATGTTAAAACATATATTAAAACATATATTAAAAACATGTATATTGAATACATAATATAAATGTGTAAAATTCAGTGGTTCAAGGGTCTACTGGCTAGAAAGGGTTTGAGGGATATCTTATCATTGAGCCCATAAAAATGGGCTTGTAGCCTAAGAATCCATTTGTTCTCTATCCCTTCTGTGTGGCTTTTAATGTTACCTAGCCTATTAGTTCTTGTTAAAGTCTCAAGGACCATGAATTTAAAACAATGTGAAGATCCTTTATCTAAAACATGTCGTGCTAGGGCATTTGTTGTATTCTGTTTATCAATTGCATAGATGTGTTCTCTTATTCGCTCACGTAATGTCCTATTGGTTTTACCAACATAAAAAAGTGTACATTGTTGGCATTGAGCGAGGTATATAACATCTCTAGTTTTACAACATGCATATCCCTTGAACAAATATTCACGTCCTGTGTGTGGATGTATGAATTTATCAGTTGCAACTATATATTTGCATTGCTTACAAGTTAAACATGCAAAGGTTCCTGTCTTATGTGGAAAAGTATTGACCTTGTTAAGGTTTTCATAACATAGTCTCCTGTCTAGGGACTTCATGTTTCTATAAGATATTGTTGGTCTAGTGTCAACTAAGTCTTTTATTTTCTCATCCATCAAGAGTAATTTCCAATTGTCTCCTATAACCTGCCTTACTTGATTGTTGATATTGGTGTAAGGAATAATCAGTCTGTTTACTGCTGGGGGATTGATTTTGATGTTCAACCCATCATTATCATCTACTCTCCTTAAAAACGGAGTGCCCTTACCTACTCTGTGAATATCCCCATGAATTAGTGCTTCATGTACTTCTGTCTCTTTATAGCCCCTTTCTAAAAAATTCTTTTTAAGTATATTCTTCTGTTTATTAAAGGTAGACTCTTGAGTGGTTAATCTAGAGGCCCGTAACATTTGATTCTTGGGAATGTTTTGTGTATATGTTTGGGATGCATGCTGCTGCGGTGCAGTAAGTTGTTTTTCCAACATGTCTTCCTAAATAACTCTGTGTCTATGCCATTGGTTCCTTTAGTTAGCTTAACATCCAAAAATACAATCTCCAAAACAGAGTGACTGCATTCAAAATTCAGAAAATCAGTAGTGGCATTCAAGTATCTAACAAAGTCTGTTAGTGATGTAACTGATCCCCCCATACAATACACACATCGTCAACAAATCTACTATAATGTTTTAAGTGTTGACAGTATAAAGCATGATTAAATACATAAGTGTCTTCCCATTGTGCCAACACCAAATTGGCATAGGTGTTGGCACAAGGGGTCCCTATGGCTACCCCTTGGTTTGCAAAAAGTACTTATTGTCATATAGCAGAACATTGTTCTCAAGAACTAATTCTAGGAGGCTCATCCATTTCATAACATCTGTATTAGCTATGTCATGTGCCAAAAGGAACTGACGACGTATTCAATACCAACATCATTTGGTATTGATGTAAATAATGATGTCACATCAAGTGTTACAAGAATGTCATCACTTGAAAACAACTGTGATCTGTTTAAGTCAGATAATTTCTCTAAAAACTGTTGCGTGTCCCTTAAAATATAATTAGTATTGGTCACAATCGGTTTGAACATCTTGTCCAAATAGATGGAAAGTGGTTCTGTGAGCCATCCTTTGCTAGATACAATGGGTCTCAAAGGGGGATTGTCTCTGTTTTTATGCACTTTAGGGAGACCCCTAAAAGTAGGAACCAAAGGATTCTCTACCGTAAAATAAACATAGAGTTCCTTGTCTATAGTTTTACATAATAACATATCGTATAGCGTACTATGTACTTCCCTAATTAAATTATTGAGTGCATTCCAGTCAAGGGGAGTGTATGTATCTTTGTCCATCAACATTCCTTGCATTTTATTGGTGTATATATTCTTATCCATAATGACAATGGCGCCCCCTTTATCAGCCTTGCGTATAATAATGTCATTGTTACTCTGTAAACTAACAATAGCTTCCCTCTCATGCAACGTCAGATTGTGAAACTCCGGTTTCAATTTATTATTATTATACAAAGTAAATAAATCACTTTCGCATGCCTTCTCAAAGGCTTCCAAGAGGGATGAGGCTGTGGTATAAAACAGACGGTTTCTTAAAATTAAAATTATTGGATGCTGTAGAATCAACATTCAAATCATTATGTCCATACATTAACTTCAACCCTAAATTTCTGGTGAACAATTTAATGTCCACCAGTATGTCGACAAAGTCTATTGAACAAGAGGGGATAAAGCTTAACCCCTTGTTCAATAATGAAGTTTCATGAAGATTTAGTTCATACCTTGAGATGTTAATAATCAGGTCATGCTGGTAAAGTTCATCATTTTCTTCTGGTATGGAACAAATTCCTCCGTGTTCTTTCTCTTCCTGTTGAAGGGTGACAAAGTTCTTCTCTCGAACGGTTTTATTGGTAAAGGGAAAGAAGGAAAACCTTCACCTTCACCGAATATCTCATCTTCAGAAGCTCCAATGAAAGAGTCTAGCCTCGTCTGTTTCCTTCGTTGGTCTTTAGCCGCAAAATCACTTGTGGGACCAAGTAATGCATGGGCGTCCCTATTATCTGAGTTGGCAGAATGGATCATGGCTTCTACAGTGATTCGCTTCGGTTTCACAGCCACAGAAGTAGAAACCGGAGCGTTTGTAGTGATACTAGCAGCTTGTGTCGTTGTGTCGGTCGGTATAGCGTCTTCATTTGATGACATCATCAAAGGGGCGTTACTCACTGGTGGTTTACTGTTCTGAAGCACTGGCTTGGATTTAAAATTAGCGACTGTGTAGTTCTGCCGATTACCCAAAGGCTGCTTCTTATCCCTTGGCCAAGCAAAGACCTGGCCTTTTTGGAAATCGAAAAAATCTCGTTCCAATTTTCTCTTCTTGTCTTGTCTAAGTTTATTATCGAGTGTCAGCAAAATTTGTTTGAGATCTAGATACATACTGCTCAGTTCATTTTCATTGAGCAGTTTCAACAGTTCACCTTCTATAGTATTTATCTCTGTTAATAAATTATTCTCAGCCAGGCAATATTGTTCAATTAAAATGTTGATATAGGCAAAGCTGGTATCCAGGTTAAGTTTCTGCCAGGTGGAAAGTAATTCTGGATACTCTGTTCCAAAGGTTGGCATTTTTAACACCCTCAAACCTCGCGGAACCAATTTAAAACTCAAGCATGCCTGCATATGTAATTTCTGCCACTGTATATTCCTTAATCTCTGCATTTTAGTCTCAAGACGTCTTGTTAACAGTGTAACCTCCATATTATGTTTCATGTTATTAGCTGCATCCTCAGTATTAGCTAGATCACGAACAGTTAATTTGAGTAACGGGTTCTCTCTCATTTCTATCAGCATGGCCATACGCTGAGTATTTAATACTTCATGAATCCGATCACTGTTAGATGATGCAGGTTGTACAGCCATGTCTCAGCAGGTAATCAACGAAGAAAAGTAGGTAAAAACAAAGTTACCTGACAAGCAAAGCACCCTCAAAACGAAAAAATATCAAAATGTAGTCCAAAAGTGAGGAGTGCACCAGGCTGCAAATAAATCTCACCAAATCTTCCACAGACTGTCCTTTATTACTTTACAAACAGGTATAAAAATAGACAGGTAAGCGCTTTCGCGTTGGTGTAACGCTTCTTCAGACCTTTAAAGATGTATGAATAATGCATCCCTTTATATACCATAGTACATTGCACCTTAATTGATTAAAGACCACAAGGTGTAATTGATGTAGTTAATGATGCTTACAAATTCAAACAAGTCTGAGTATAAATGTCTTACTAAATTCTACAAAGCTTATGAAAGCACATACAATAGACTTGTGAAAACACACATAAATAGACTCATGAGTTAAAAACACATATGTTAAAACATATATTAAAACATATATTAAAAACATGTATATTGAATACATAATATAAATGTGTAAAATTCAGTGGTTCAAGGGTCAACTGGCTAGAAAGGGTTTGAGGGATATCTTATCATTGAGCCCATAAAAATGGGCTTGTAGCCTAAGAATCCATTTGTTCTCTATCCCTTCTGTGTGGGGTCTCCCTAAAGTGCATAAAAACAGAGACAATCCCCCTTTGAGACCCATTGTATCTAGCAAAGGATGGCTCACAGAACCACTTTCCATCTATTTGGACAAGATGTTCAAACCGATTGTGACCAATACTAATTATATTTTAAGGGACACGCAACAGTTTTTAGAGAAATTATCTGACTTAAACAGATCACAGTTGTTTTCAAGTGATGACATTCTTGTAACACTTGATGTGACATCATTATTTACATCAATACCAAATGATGTTGGTATTGAATACGTGCGTCAGTTCCTTTTGGCACATGACATAGCTAATACAGATGTTATGAAATGGATGAGCCTCCTAGAATTAGTTCTTGAGAACAATGTTCTGCTATATGACAATAAGTACTTTTTGCAAACCAAGGGGGTAGCCATGGGGACCCCTTGTGCCAACACCTATGCCAATTTGGTGTTGGCACAATGGGAAGACACTTATGTATTTAATCATGCTTTATACTGTCAACACTTAAAACATTATAGTAGATTTGTTGACGATGTGTGTATTGTATGGGGGGGATCAGTTACATCACTAACAGACTTTGTTAGATACTTGAATGCCACTACTGATTTTCTGAATTTTGAATGCAGTCACTCTGTTTTGGAGATTGTATTTTTGGATGTTAAGCTAACTAAAGGAACCAATGGCATAGACACAGAGTTATTTAGGAAGACATGTTGGAAAAACAACTTACTGCACCGCAGCAGCATGCATCCCAAACATATACACAAAAACATTCCCAAGAATCAAATGTTACGGGCCTCTAGATTAACCACTCAAGAGTCTACCTTTAATAAACAGAAGAATATACTTAAAAAGAATTTTTTAGAAAGGGGCTATAAAGAGACAGAAGTACATGAAGCACTAATTCATGGGGATATTCACAGAGTAGGTAAGGGCACTCCGTTTTTAAGGAGAGTAGATGATAATGATGGGTTGAACATCAAAATCAATCCCCCAGCAGTAAACAGACTGATTATTCCTTACACCAATATCAACAATCAAGTAAGGCAGGTTATAGGAGACAATTGGAAATTACTCTTGATGGATGAGAAAATAAAAGACTTAGTTGACACTAGACCAACAATATCTTATAGAAACATGAAGTCCCTAGACAGGAGACTATGTTATGAAAACCTTAACAAGGTCAATACTTTTCCACATAAGACAGGAACCTTTGCATGTTTAACTTGTAAGCAATGCAAATATATAGTTGCAACTGATAAATTCATACATCCACACACAGGACGTGAATATTTGTTCAAGGGATATGCATGTTGTAAAACTAGAGATGTTATATACCTCGCTCAATGCCAACAATGTACACTTTTTTATGTTGGTAAAACCAATAGGACATTACGTGAGCGAATAAGAGAACACATCTATGCAATTGATAAACAGAATACAACAAATGCCCTAGCACGACATGTTTTAGATAAAGGATCTTCACATTGTTTTAAATTCATGGTCCTTGAGACTTTAACAAGAACTAATAGGCTAGGTAACATTAAAAGCCACACAGAAGGGATAGAGAACAAATGGATTCTTAGGCTACAAGCCCATTTTTATGGGCTCAATGATAAGATATCCCTCAAACCCTTTCTAGCCAGTAGACCCTTGAACCACTGAATTTTACACATTTATATTATGTATTCAATATACATGTTTTTAATATATGTTTTAATATATGTTTTAACATATGTGTTTTTAACTCATGAGTCTATTTATGTGTGTTTTCACAAGTCTATTGTATGTGCTTTCATAAGCTTTGTAGAATTTAGTAAGACATTTATACTCAGACTTGTTTGAATTTGTAAGCATCATTAACTACATCAATTACACCTTGTGGTCTTTAATCAATTAAGGTGCAATGTACTATGGTATATAAAGGGATGCATTATTCATACATCTTTAAAGGTCTGAAGAAGCGTTACACCAACGCGAAAGCGCTTACCTGTCTATTTTTATACCTGTTTGTAAAGTAATAAAGGACAGTCTGTGGAAGATTTGGTGAGATTTATTTGCAGCCTGGTGCACTCCTCACTTTTGGACTACATTTTGATATTTTTTCGTTTTGAGGGTGCTTTGCTTGTCAGGTAACTTTGTTTTTACCTACTTTACCTGATGATATTAAGACTAAGTTGATGGATGCTCCTCTGGATAATAAACTTTTGTTTGTGAAAGCTGCTGCTGGTTTTTTTAAGTCTCTTCAGGATTAGGGGATGGCCTTACAGTAGCTTAAACATGTGTTTGTTTTTCCTGTGCCTAAATTTCAGAGAAACTACCCTTCTAAGCCAGGCTTTTTTCGTAGGCAATCCCGTGTTTCTGCTAAATGTAAAAAGGGCGTCAAACGGGCTCCACCTACTAAGGCAACTTAGACTTCAGGGATTCAGAAGTCTTCCTTTCCTGACAAACCAGGTGCTCTATGACTATTCATCTTTTCCCAGCCACATTCCTCTTTCTCTTCACCTTTCTCTTTCTCTTCATATTTGGCTTCAGATCACTCAGGATTCTTTGGTTTTGTCAATCATTCATTGTGGTACTTCGTGGTGTGAAATTCCTGTCCTCCTTTTATTGGCATTCCTCAGCCTCCTTGGGAACAACATCCCTTTTCCCCAGAGGTTCTTTCAGATCTCTTGTCTTAGGGTACTATTCAAGAGGTGTCTCTGTCCCAAAGGGGGAAGGGTTTTACTCAAGAATGTTTCTAGTGCCCAGAAAAGAGGACACTTGGAGATCAATTCTAGACGTCTCTCATCTAAACACTTTTCTGAAGGTGCCTTACTTTCAGATGTTCTCCCTTCAGACTGTTTCCTCTCTTGCTCCCTCAGGCCTATATGGTGTCTATGGATCTCAAGGATGCTTATCTCCATATTCTGACCTATCCTCCTTTCAGGATGTTTTTGCATTTCTCCATTGCTTTCTAGCATTTTCAGTTCTCTGTTTTGCATTTTGGCCTTTCTACTGCTCAAAGGTTATTCAACAAATGTCTCACTCATGTGATTGCTTTTTGCAGGCTTCAAGGAATCCAAATATTTCCTTACTTGGATGACCTACTGACTCAGGCATCCTCTCCAGTGATCCTTTTGCAAAATCTTTATTTTGTCTTTTCCCTTCTTCAGAGCCTGGGGTTCACAATAAACTTCAAAAAGTCTTCTCGGTCTCCTTCGCAGGATCATGTCTTTCTGGGTTGCAGGCTTCAGACAGTGCCAATGCTGGCATCCCTGCTGCCTCTAAAGGCCTTAATTCTCATTTTTTGCTTTCAAACGCTTCTTCCCCTGGCCTCCATTACAGCCAGGGAGTTTCTGAGAGTTCTGGGTTTCATGGCTTCCACCATTCTGATGCTCCCTCTGGCCAAACTCCACATAAAGTAGTTCCAGTGGTTTCTGAAGTCAGTCTGGCTTCAACATTGACATCCTCCAGACTTTGTTGTTCCTCTTCTTCCTAGTCTCAAGAAGGAACTTCACTGTTGGATTCAGCAGCTGTCTCTGAATCCAGGGTTCCCTTTTCATCCCTCTCTTCCCTCTCAAAAACTGTTCACAGACACTTCAGATGTGGGATGAGGAGCAATGTTTGGCTCCCTGAAGGTACAGGGGGTGTGGTGGCCTCATCAACAGGAGAAGCACATCAGAGTAAAACAGATGAGAGTTGTTATGCTGGATCTTCAGGCCTTTCATTCTCTATTCTCTCCAGGGCCTCTCAATGTATTCACAGGCAATACCACAGTGACGTGGTATATCAACAAACAAGGGGGAACAAGATCTTACCTTCTATGCTGGCTGGCACTTCTGGTATGGGATCTTGCTCTCACGTCTCTAGTGACTCTTCAGGTAGTTTATATCCCTTCAGATCAGAGCACTGTGGCAGACACTCCGAGTTGGTCCTTCACTCAATCTCATGGATGGATGCTTCACAGGGATGTGCTTTTGGACATTGTCCACCAGTGAGGTACTCTTCAAGTAGATCCTTTGCCGCCCCTCTGAACAGATAACTTCCTCAGTTTTGTGCCAGAGTCCCAAGTCCTCTGGTGTGCAAGGTAGGTGCCTTCTCATTTTCTTGGAAAGGGATGTTTCTTTATGCATTCCCTCCCCTTCCTCTCATTCTGAAAGTCCTGCTCAAGATTCAACAGGATGCTTCCAAAATCTTGTTGGTGACTCCATTTTGACCAAGACAGCACTGGTTCTCTCTTCTTCTGCATCTGGCCAAGTGCAGTCATCACATGTTACCTCACAGGTGGATCCACTCACAAAAGACTAGGGATCTCTCATCCATCCCCACCTGTCCACACTTCAACTGACACTATGGGTGATAGGGTCTTGATTCCTCATAAGCACATTTTTTTCCTGAGGACATGCTGCAGGTCCCTGCAGGAGACCAGGAAAGCAACTACTATGAAATCCTACTTATCCAAATGGAAGAGGTTTTCTATTTGGTGTCTCTCTCATAACGTGGACCCACTTACAGTGGATGTTCCTTTGGTTCTTGGCTCTTATTTGTATAAGTTGCTCAATGCTGGTTTGGCCTATTCTTCTATTAAGGCCCACTTATCACTCTTTCTACTTGTCTGCCTTTAACTCCTCTTTCAGCTTCTTGATTTTTAGGCTAAACAATTTCTTAAAGGTGTCCTTAATATTAAGACCTGCCAGGAAGCCTGTTCCTTCTCCTTGGGATCTTAATTTTGTTTTGGAGAAATTGATTCAGGCTCCTTCTGAGCCTGCTGTTTCAGCTTCCTTGCAACATTGTTTTTGGAAGTCTGTTCTTTGTTAGCTCATACTTCTGCTAGATGGGTGTCTGAGTTGCAAACCCTTATGGCTTGTCCTCCTTTTTTGATATTCCATGAGGACAGGTTGTCCTTGTGTACTAATCCTTCTTTTATGCCTAAGGTAGTTAATGTGTTGTCACTTAATCAGTCTATTAATTTGCCTGCTTTTTACCCTCTTCACAGTCTGACAGTGACAGGGTGCTGCATACTTTGGACGTGCATATACAACTCAGATTTTATTCGGATAAGACTAAGACTATTAGAAAATCTGATCAGTTGCTTATTTCCTTTCATCCTTGGTCTTTAGGATTAGCTGTATCCAAGCAAACTGTATCTACTTGGATTTCAAAGGCTATTTCTTTTTGTTACATTCTTCATGGGAAGAGCCTTTCTTCTTCTGTAAAGGCTCATTCTACTAGAGCAGTGATTTCTGTGATGACCCTCCACTGGACCAGTAATCAATGAGCCTCAATCCTCATCACTGGCAAAGTGAGGGACGTTTACTGAGAGGATGACAAGTACACACACACAGTATTTCCAGATGCAGCTCTCTGTATCAAGTGCAATTTCCCTTAAGAACACACAGAGACCACATTCAGTCTTGGGCTGATTTCTCCCTCTTCCTCCAGATCCCGAATAAGACTCTGCACTGGCACAACTATAGAGATGAGATCTCAGCTGAGTGACCAAGCCAAGACCTTCAACACCCTCTCTGTCCAACCAGTATTTTGTGTCTCTGCCCAAGTAGCTGACAAACACACACACATACACACACACACACACACACACACACACACACACACACACACACACACACACACACACACACACACACACACACACACACACACACACACACACACACACACACACACACACACACACACACACGCACACACACACACGTAAAAAAGCTGGCACAGGATTACTAGCTATGCCCCCTTCTGTCCAGACCATAAGGTAGTTTCTGCTGCCACCAGTCACTCCTAGACAGCTACTTTAAGGCCCTTAAGAAAGGGTGACCAATTTTACTGTGTAATATTAATATTAATATAAATGGTAGTTTGACCTATTTAGGAGTGGCCCACACAGTGTAACCAAATAAATATGCATGTACTCTCAAAACTTAAATATCTCTACACAGATCAGCCACAATAACAGGTTTAAATATATTTAATAATAAATAATAAGAGAACCAGACAATATTAAATATGTATTCACATTGACAACAGAGTTCAAAACCACAAGAAATATTTATAATAACATTACAGTACAGTCTAAAATAAATAAATAAAAATATCTAAACTAAGCTTTGCTATATTCCTGACTATATCTTAGAGAATTAATAGTCCCTAGTTAACTTACTATTAGAGCAAGGCAGATGCGGTGAATGGTTCTTATTCTTGTTGTCAGGTTCAAGACAGAATGCAGAATGCTCTGTCTCACTAGCAGACTTCTCAGAAATAATATCTAAAACATTACTACTGGGATAGCTTGCAGAATGGCATCACTTCTTGTCATTTGACTTCTAGTTCCCAGGAAAAACAACCACTGATGGAAGCTGGTAGACATACATATATAGATTTATTTAGACAAAGGTTTTGCTCAGATCTTTGGCAGATGCTGGAAGTCATAAAACAATTGCAGTCCTTCATGCTTTCAAGACTAGTAATTAGTTCACCCTAAAAACAATACAGAAAGCTTCCTAGCACAGACTTTATGTCTCTTGCTGCATTGAGAACTGAAAGATACCATCTTGTATAGCCTAGTCTATAAAGTATTTTAATTTCAGATATTTTTCTAAAGTTTGCTGGAATTATGTTAACCTCCTGTATTCCAATTTCCACTGTTAAAATATACAATAGGGCATGCACATTTCTGTTCTCTTCCAGTAGGGCACACTGTGGTTACATTTCAAATGCAGTACTCTACAAATACCTTTTCAACACACACATCTGTACAAGCAGTTTGACATACACATGACATACAGTTCTAATACATTTTTAACACAAGCATCTTGCATAAATCATTTTAATATTCACCAATGACGTATAGTTATTTACAAAATTCCAGCTAGCTGTGCTGGCAGTATCTCCTTTCATCACACCTTCTTCTGGTGCTTTTTACAGGGACATAGACACTAATTCTATTCTTGAAGGAGCTACCTGGACCTTTGTGCATACTTTTACCAAACACTTTCACCAAACACTACAATTTGGACGGTATCTACAGAGCTAGAGCTGGTTTTGCTATGGCCATTCTTCATGGCTTCTTAGAGGGCTCTACTGTTCCTTCCTCCTCCAAAGTTTCTTCTTGAGCTTTGGCACTCTCCCATATGTTAAGAATACTGCAGCGTTGAGTGCAAGGATATAGTATGGTTGTGTACAATCTTATCATAACAGTAGATGCCCTTGCCGTCACCACTGCAGTATTCATTCCCTCCATCCCTCTAGTCTTTTTCCTTCCTGTATGTACAGGTTAAACCTTGGGTTTCCTTGGACTGGTGTTCCTACTGAGGCAATTAGTTCTGAGGATGGTATGCCTGAATGTCACCTTTATGCCCTACACTTCGTGAGGAGTGTTTGGGTGACATTCGGTGTACATTAAAGCAAGAGTAGGCTTTGGTAAAATGGCCAGACATTGAGCTTCTATGGCAGGGAATCCTGTAAGTTAAGAATGCTGCAGTAGTGAGGGCAAGGACATATACTGTTATGGTAATATTTTACACAATCGTACTTTCTCAGATGTCAACAATTTAAACTGTAAGGAAAGGTAACCAGTTATTTAGCAAAAACTGCACTTCCTTGGGGAACACTACTTCAAAATATATTTTTTAAAAATCTTGTTAAAATGAAAAAAAAGTATGTGTGTGTGTGTGTGTGTGTGTGTGTGTGTGTGTGTGTGTGTGTGTGTGTGTTTGTGTGCGTGCGTGCATATGCTGGAGCAGGGGGCACTGTGGAAACAGAAGTAATAAAATAAAAAATATTGAACACATTACTAGACAACCAAATTCCTATGCTGCATTATTGATAATTATTGGTAGAGCAATACACACGCACTACACTTACACAGTTGTACAGGACCTGCTTTCTAAAGATAAAGAAAATAGTGTACACAAAATTGTCTGGAGCAGTTCCTAATGTACGTAAATTCAACAGGGGGTCATTAGAGGTCCGGTAACTTCACCTCTTTCTGCAAATAAGACAGCAATGATATGTACAGCAGCCATAAGCTACAATGTGATCTGCCTTGCTTTTTAAGATATATAATTAAAAACTATTGTAAAAAAGAAAGTCTAGGCTACTAGAACGGATTAATATACATTTAAAATAAGCACTGAAAAGTGCTGCACTTCAGTTTACATATGGAAGTAACCATAAAAAAAGCTATCCCTTCCAAACATAATTAACATTCAGGCATTCAGAAATAATAGCTCGATCAGAATTAACAACTGATTAAATGAATTCATACAATGCCAAGTGGTCTTAAAAATGACAAAGCATGTTTTCCATGAAGCCAAACCATTAATTTCATGGCTGTAACGTAGTGAAACCATCGCTGTGAGTCTGGCACACTGACACTTAGTGACTTCCCTAATAATAATTACCTGTCTGCATGCTTCATATTCCTCATATACTTAATGCTGTTAACTATACCTTTCTGCACACTTCATATGACCCCTACTCAGCTACTCCACCTTCAGTTCTGTGTAAATAATTTCAACTCTTACCTGTTTCCAGCTTCTACCAACATCAATTCCCCTCCATTTGGTGACTGCCCTTTCATTCGGAAAACAGGATTACTACAACAAAGTATGAAATGCTAAGTCAAATCGCAGTGTGTTAAGGGAACCCGGTCTCCTGTGCTGATTTATATGCACAGAGCTTTTTACAGTGACTCCTACTGTAAGTTTTGTAGTGTTTTATTGTTAGTGACATTTTTTACGGTCTGCTTGCATATGCTATAAGATTTTAATTGCTGTTAGTGATTACCCCATGAGTATATGTATTATGCTGCTCTGAATACTGAGCTTTACCTTTCGTACACTGTACTTTTATGATTTATTTATTTTTTGACATTTGATTACCAGGAAAGTCCTACTGGGTAGGAACCCATTCTCAGTAGAGGCCCAGGGAGAAAACCTCCAAAGTACTACAAAACCATTTGAAGAACAATAATTGTATGACCTCCAAATATAATACAAAAAACAACTGCAGCTTAAATAATTATACCAAATTAGACATAATATGAAACACTAGTTAAAATTAGATACATCTTATAAGACAATGATTTCATGGAGAAATTTTAGCCATTTTATAGAGAAATCAAGTAAGTTTGTATAATAGAAACATGAATTGCAATAACAGGCTTATGGCATATTTAGAGGAAAAGCCGGGGAGAGAAATTGATAGAAGTAAGGAAGTAAATGAAGAAGGGAGAGTAAGCAGATGTAAGGTATGAATAGGTGTTTGTTCACATTTAGGGATATAGCTTATGCTGGTGTTGAGCAAGAACAGAGCCAGCCTTTGGCTGGGAAGTCTTTCAGAATGTTTTTGACAGATGGGAGGGAGGGTACTGACCTCAGTATTTCGCTGCTTCTGGCTTCAGTTCTGGTAGAAAATGAACTTTTAGGGGTTAGCTCACTTGGTTAACAAATAAGTAATCCGTCAATCAATCAATAAATAAATGCATGTAATATATGAGAAGGCCACTTTCACTTTGAGAAGCATGGAGTTCAAGTAAGAAGGATATGCATGGAGCTGTGCTGCCCCTCATTGTGGTTCTTGTCAAATGGTATGTCAGAATAATGTAAAGTGTCATAAAAGCATGTCACTACTGCTTCATAAATATACATCAAACTTTTGTTGTAAATATTGTAAATATAACTGTTACATTAAAAGGTATGATGTAAATAAAACTGTCTTTAGGAAGGGAGGAATCTTGGTGTATTAGGTAGAGAGGGTTCCTATGCTAATAAAACCAATCACCCAATCAATGGTAAATAAAAGGGAGGGGCTATAGCTCTGCTAGAGAAAAAAGTTTGTCTATTGAGATGAGGGAATGTTTGTGCCAAGGACATCAATCCTAATTGTAGCAATACTGAAAAGAGAGACCTTCTAAAAGATGTCCAAAGGAACCTAGAATTTCTTCTGATAACTATTTTTAATTGTGAGACTCATTAGTGTGAGTTTGGGAACAACATGACTAAATAATGATAATATAGACCTAAATATATTAAATCTGAGATAACTGCTCCTTGGATTATTCCTTTTTCTCTAAAGTATGTTGATGTTGGAGTTAGTAAATATAACTAGCATGGTGGTGGTTCAGTTCACCACACTGAGGGTGCAGAGAAGGACAGGAACATAGGGGTGACCGCTGCAAAAACAACTTTAAAGGACAACAGTGATTTTAAACATTTAATGTTCTCTGTATTTTCAAAGATTTTTTTTTTTCAAAACAGGTTTATTGTTTTAACATACAAGAGAAATATCATAACAATTTTATACAAGTAATTAAAAATAGATATGATTATAACATTCAACAAAACAACTAAAGTATTTACAAAGACATCCACTACAATCAGATCAATTAATTAAACTAAAATACCATGCTATTGAAATTAGGATTTTTTTAACAAATTTTGTAAATTATCCCATACAATATAATAAGATGTTTTTCTAGTTGTTCTTGACCTAATTGTGTTTATTTCCATATGGCACACTATATTCATAACATTTTTAAATTCATTGAACGAAGGAGGTGTATCTGAAATCCAATTTCTGGTTATTATTTTCCTAGCCACTGCTAGAATAGACCATAACAAGGGAAGTTTAACCTTTTTAACACTTTGAGGTACAGGTGTGTTGAATAATATAAGAGATTTAGAAATAATGAAATTATCTGTAAAAGAGCCTGCAAAAATTCATTAACTGACTTCCAGTATTCTTTCAATTTTATACAGTCATAAAACATATGAGCCCAGTCAGCATTAATTTCTACATTACATCTCTTACATAGATTATCTTTATTATTTATTTTATTCATCATCAAAGGTGTATAAAAAGATCTATGTAAAAATTTCCATGTATAAAGTCTCCAGACAATGGAAGACGTAGTTCTATAGGCAGATTCCAATATATATTGTTTATCTTGTTGATTTGGTGGGTCCCCATTAATAGAAGTGAAATAATTCCAGTATGTATCTACACTGTAAAAGGTTTCTTGTCTGATAATTTTATGTATGTATGAAAGTTTACCTTTATCAGAAACTTTATGTTGTAAATTTAATATCAAGTAATCAATCAGTGTTGGAATAGATGCTTTAACTGTTATAGACATTAGATCTATTCTATCAATGAGATGTTGTTTAAAGGTCTGAACCTCTAACCAGCAAGTTTCTCTTAGATCAAATTCTTCTTTTAAGAAATCTAGATTTTTAACTTTATTATCAGATATCAACTGATACCAGTACTTTAGATCATTATCTATAGCTAAATGAGTTCCTTCAGAAGTAGATGACAAAAGCATACCCTGAGTATACATTATAGGGAATATAATAAAATTCCATTCCCTATACTTAGGGTGCATGAATATAAAGTTATGATAGCTAATAATAATATTTAATGGGTAACAAACCATATGTTTAGGTGTAATAGGTGAAGTACAAAATTCCTTTAGTAACCATCACATGGAGTTATTTACAATCATATTTTTATGTGTTAAGGAGATTTTCATGAAGTGCATACTAATTAGCTCCCAATAATCTTTCCATTTTGTGACATATGACTGATCTATTAATAAAGTAATAACTTTTACAATAGAAGAGATAGTATATAAATTAAAGTCTGGAAAAGAAATACCCCTTGAGACCAGCTATTAGTATGTTTCTTTAATGCAATCCTAGGTCTATTAGGTGCCCATAGGAAATTTAACATTAGTGTATTCAGTTTCTTGATAATTATTTTTGTAGGTGGAAGTATTATTGATTGTATTAAGTATAAAATCTTGGGGAATATTATCATTTTAATAATTATAAGTCTCTCCTCCATAGTAAAACATATTATTCCAGGTATTAAAAAGATTTTGTATATTAAGAAAACAGGTATTATAATTATTATATATAATAGATTTAATATCTTTAGATAGTATTATACCTAAATAAGTTATCTGACCTGAATTGGGTACATATTTAGTAAAATCACTAATGAGAATATTTTTTCGTGTATATATAGGTAGTATTTTAGTTTTTTCTTCATTGAATATTAAACCAGAAATACTTTTAAAATTCATCATTTTATCAAATAGAGACTGCATAGAAGAATTAGATCCTGCTAATGTAATTAGAACATCATCTGCAAAAAGTTGAATTTTGGATGTTGTATTTTCATCTATTTCAAAACCCTCTATGTCAGTACTGTTTCTGATCAAATTAGCCCAAGGCTCCATTACTAAAGTGAATAATAGTGGAGAAAGTGGACATCCTTGTTTTGTACCTTTAAAAATGGGTATTTTTTGTGAAACATATGTTCCTACCTTAATATAAGCCAACATTCCTTTGTATAAATGCTCAATTAGATTTACAAATGCATCTGAGAAGTTTGTGCACTTCAGTAAGGTAAACAGATAGTCCCAACTTACTGAATCAAATGCTGAACTTATATCAAGACTAATAAGTGTTAAATCTTTCTTTTACCTATTTGCAAAATCAATTAATGTTAAAGTTCTTCTTATATTATCAAAAGTATTTCTATTTACAATGAAGCCTGTCTGATCTATATCTATAATGCCAGGGATGATTGTCTTCAATCTATCAGCAAAAATACTCATAAACATTTTATAATCAACATTAAGTAATGAGATGGGCCGATATGAAGTACATCTAGTTGGATCTTTATTAGGTTTTAAAATTGGTGAAATAAATGTACATTGCCAAGATGGGGGGGTTATTAACTCAGTTTGGGCCAAAATAAAAACCTTATGTATTAATGAATATGTACTTTTAGAAAGGATTTTATATATCTCTGGTATAATACCATCATTACCCGGTGCTTTGTTTGATTTAAGCTTATTTATTTGTGTAATAACCTCTGTATATGAAATACTTTTGTTCAATAGTTTAATCTGTTGTTTATTAAGCTTTTTATTCATGTTTGTGGTTATAAACTCCTTTATTTTATCTTTAGGTTCCATGTTAATGTTATTATGGTTAATTTTGTGAAAGTGATTTCTAAATTCATCTAGTATTTCTGGTATACTAGAAACATTCTTCTTTTTCCTTAGAGAAAAGATTTTTTGATATGGTTTTGTTTATTCAACCTTTTTGTTTTATTTTTAAGTCTATGTAAGTATTTGGGGCTTATTGAATAAGACAAAACTTGTATTTCTCTAAAGTTATTTTAACTTTATGAGTTAAAATTTCTTTGTATTTCTCATTTAGTTTGTTTATTTCTTCAATAACTTTCTTGTCCATAATATTTTCTTTATTATTATGTTTATAAGAGTCTAATTTACTTTGAATATCTAACAATTCCTTATCCCAAGATTTCCTTTTATTATTATACCATCTGATACTTTGTCCATATAGATATGATTTTAAGGCATCCCAAACATAGACAATGGAGGCTTCAGGAGTATTATTTATGTCTAAAAAATGTTTTACTTCTGAAAGTATATATTCTTTATAGTCTTTTAGTCGAGTTAAGTATGCTGGTATCCTTTTGATCTGAACATTATGAGTATTTTTTATCATAAATTCAAAACAATTGAATTATGATCAGATATAGGACATGAAATGATTTTGGAATTAATTAAATCTGTTACCATCTGGTTAGAAATAAAGACCCTATCTATTTTTGAATAAGTTTTGTATCTGTTAGAATGAAAGGTGTATGGTAATGATTTTGAATCTATCTGATTATTAATATCATTCAAATGATAAGAATTATCAAAATCATTTAAATGTTTTGCATTAGATGTAATTCTTCTTTTTCCTATAGTGGTAGTATCACTTTCATGTAGTATACAATTAAAGTCACCAGCTAAAATAATATCTCCTATAGAGAATGATATGATCTTATCAAGATGATGTTTCACTGTATTAATACCAATTCCAGGTATCCAATATACATTAATTAAAGTGTAAGTCTTCCCATTAATTTGTATTGTAACCATACAAAACATTCCTTTGTCATCCTGATAAGACATAATGGTTTTAGGAATGGGCATAATTTTATTCCATAAAATAGCCACTCCTCTTTTTTTCTGAGTGTGCTCTGAACTAACCAATACTGTATATTTGTTTGTGGCTAGTTTATCAATATCTTTTTCAAGAGATGGGTTTCTTGCAGGAAGACTAAGTTGGCCTTATGTAAATTAATGTATCTTATTAGGCTTGCCCTTTTACACGGATTATTCAATCCATTAATGTTTAAAGAAATTCCTTTTAAAGATGTCATTTGGCATTTTTAAAACTTAAGAATCTTATGATCAAAATAACAAATAACAACATAAGTAATGTTACATCTCCTCCTTTAGGTGTACCTTTAAATATAGCTGTATTTATTGAATCTCTTGTGGGATTTTGTATAGGATTCAATTTTGTTTGTAGTGACAATGAGTGTACAAAATATATTGTGGATGTCAAAACTATATACATATAACAATGGACAAGTGAAAATAATGTAAGGATTAAACCTTGCATCCAGCCTGGAGTTAAAAACTCCAACTTAGAGTAGTATTTACCACTCAAGTTAACCCCCTACCCTAAGCAGCAGTACCTCAGCTACCACCTTATCAATTTAATACTGGTTATATTTAACTTAAATTAATAGCTTTCAATTCAATTATCTAGCAAGACAAGACTACACATTTGATAAAACAGCATCATATAAACTAAAATAAACTTTTTTTTTTTTTTAAAAACTATTCATACTACTATATACATCTATGTAATATAATACACTTGTATTCAAATAGCATTCAAATAATCTTGATATTAGGAACCAAGAGGAGAGAGAGAAATAAAAGACGTGAAAGAGGGAGAGAGAGTGAAAGAAAGAGAGAAAAAAAAGGAAGGCATATTTACATATTAATTTATTCAAAGTATGTAAAAATAAGTTCTAACATTCATTTAAATCAAAAACTTTGGCTAATATGGTTCAGACATTACATATATTAAGATGCATCTATTTTCTGTCATGTAAATGCAGTCAACAGCTTCAAAAAAAACCTTGAATTGCTTGTATATGAGCATTTTACTCATACTCATTATTGTCAATAGAATAAAATATTATATTTATAGAAATTGTTATAAATCATACTGCATAGTTATGCAAATTCTCAGAAACACTTGCATTATTGTAAAAAAAGTCATCTGTATTTTGTATGTCTATACTACTGCTTTAAAATATATCACATGACAATTTCTTCCAGAATAGAGTTATAAAGTTATTTATGCTTGTCAATCAGATGAATTAAATGAGTTATAGTAATGTATATGTTTGGAACATAAGTTTTTAACACAGATTAGTATGCTGCAGTCAAGTAGATTTTCAAAAACACTTGAATAAATGTTTCATTTTCTATGCCTTCTAAAATAAGACATTTACTTACTACAAGAAACTGCATCATTTAAAATCATTATAACTGACATATTTTATGAATTATAACATAGATATTTAAGTAATAATATAAAATAACTCACATTTAAATGTTAAAGAGTTCATTTTCCTTCACATAGTCACATTTGCATCAGTTCTACTTCCTGGTAGAGTGTTCTTCCTGAATCTGTGATGTGTCAGTGTGATATATGGGTCAAAGGTCAGATTGACTGCTTTCAGCTTCTCTGTGAGAATTCTGAGAGTTGAAGCTTTTGAAACAACTCGAGGACACTGTTCATGAGGTAGCCCACATCCCAGATGGTCTCCCTTAACATTTTGGCGGGAAACTTGTTAAAAACTAGTGACAAACATTCATTTAGCAGTGTAAATGCATCTAAACATGACAAAACCTTCGCGATGTATTTTACAGGTTATTACAGCCTCTATGTAAGTGAAATTAAGCCCAAAGTTATTAATAAGTAATAAAACTCAATATTTTTGTCCCAACTCAATTTTTATGCAAATCTTATTATTTACTGTGTCTATATGATCAAAAGCATTTCTATATATTAATATGAGAAAAAAAATTAAAGAGAAAGAATAAAGAAAAGAAAAAGAGAGTAGAAAATAAAAGAGTGTAAAGCAGAAATAAAAAAATGTAAGAGAAAGCTATAAGAAGTATATACAATGGAATATTACTTACTGTTTATATTAATAGAGTTAAAAATAAAACATATTATTTATTATTATTTAGTTCTAATTATTATTAGTTAAAGCATGACAGATTATTTACAAACAAGCATAAGCAGTATAATCAAGAAAGTATAATTAGGAATAGCATTTGAAGAACATACAAACTTTTTACAAGGAATAAATATGTTATTATTCCATTTATCATATTTTCATTACTCTTCTCTCCCTGCCCTCCCCCACCCTTTACCCACTACATAATCTAAATAGAATGTCATTGTTTAAACAAAGAAAAGAAGAAAAGGAGAAAAAAAAGAAAAAAAATGTATCAAATTACTGACCTTACTTCTCTTTTTCAGAAAGAGAAACAAATTGAATAATAGCTTGTTATTAGTTCCTCAGATATTTTGACTGGTTATGAAACAAAACATTTCTTTGCACACAGAGAATAACTTTGATTACATCTTTTTCAGAACGTTTGTGGCTTTCTGGAAATGCAGGAACTATATTTAAAAAGATTAATAATGAAGTAAAATGATGAGAGAAAAAAAGAAAAAAAACATAGAACAAATCATTTGCTCTTTAGTCTCTTCTTCTTCCCTGAAGTCTTCCACGAAGTTTCAGTTGCCAGTCTCTTTAATGAAGGACTAGCCCATTCCATTTCCTCTATTTTATCCAAAATCTTATTTTTTTTGATAAACAGTAAAGCAGAGCCTAAGTCATCAAAAATTTTTGGACCATCAGGAAGGAAGATTTTTAGCTTGGCAGGAAACAGAAGGTATGTTTTAAACTGTGCTTTTTTAAGCTCCCTTATTAGTGGCAGAAAAACTTTTCTTTTAGCTATTACCAAGGAAAAATAGTCATTGTCAAAACGCACAGTTGTCTCATTAATTTAAGAACCATCTCTTTATCAAAAGATGATAGAAATCTAACTATAACTGATCTAGGATAGTTTTTGTTAGAGTTAGTATTAGGTATAGATCTATGTGCTCTTTCGATACCAAAAGAGAATGCTTCTGGTAAGTCTAAAGTTTTAGGGAGCCATGTTGTTAAAAAAGAAGTAATATTGTTACCTTCAATATTTTCTGGCAGTCCAAAAATCCTAATGTTATTACGCCTTGATCTATTTTCCAGGTCATCCAGCTTTGTTTGTAAATGTGTATTTTGTTTCAGCAGAAACTCAATGTTGATTTCCTCTTCTTGGATTCTATTTTCCATGTCATTCACAGCTTCTTCTATGCCTGTCATCTGGATCTTCTGTTGTTGCAGGTCTGTATGTAACAAGTCTATTTGTTTTGTAGTTTTTTCTATGAAGGTATCAATTTTAGTATCCATTTTATCCATCTTAGCAGTAAGTTGCTGGATTATAGTTATCAGAGACTGAAGTTCTTTCTTGATGCTGGAGTCTTGAGAATTTGTCTTACTGGAACTCATTTCAGACTGATAAACTGACAGGAAAATTTCCAATGTGATTTCTGACAGGAATATTGTTAAAATTTCCTTTCTTTTTTAGATATAGTTCAAGAACTATATAAAACAAACATATTTAGAAAGAAAATTACTTCAAAAATTAATTTTTTAAGTAATTAATTCCTGTCAGTGTAATGAAATTGGTGGAGCTGAAGAAATCTGCTGCTATCCTGTGTTCATCCTTGGCCACCTCAAAGATTTTTTTTGAATTATGAGTCTTGGAATTTTAATAGGAAGACAATTTTTCCTGCCTGAGGAATCCAGATGAGGAGAGTTACTAGAAAGCTTTTAGACACTTAATGTGATAGATTGTGTCTGTTTTGACGCAAGAATACTAACCATAGATAGGTATGTTTTGTTGTTTCTGACACATCACTTATGAATTTGAAAAGAGCCTGCCCTTTATCATGAGCTGTACCTAAGAAGAACATGTTATTTTACTAACTGTGCTCTCTACTTTACTGTTTTATTGTACACTGATTGATACAGCAGGTGTATTTTTGGTATATCTTTCCATGCATTTTGCTGCCTGCACTAAGTGCATTTGTTTGAGCATATTTTCCCCAAATGGAGTGATATCAATGCTGTGGTGTATGCTGCGAGCATAAATGTTTGAGAAAATTGACCCCACTTAAAGATAAAATACTCCTGAGTCCTGTGGTAGGGGCTTCTCTGTGGAATATATTGGTTGCCAAAACCATGGAAATACTAATGACTGTTCCATCAGTGAAAGAAACACCTGACCAGAGTGCAAAACCACATTTAGTACCTTGTGATTGGTAAGCCCACCACGAGGGGTGGGAATTGAGAAACTGGACCATAATGCTCTCAGGTCAGTTAAGTGTGGAATCTCTGAAGCCAGCCACTGACCCAATCAATAATGCATAAAAAGGGAGAGTTGTAGCCCATTTAGAGAGAGAATTTAGTCTCTTGGAAAGAGGGAATTGTATGCTGAGGATGAAGTAGTACTGTAAAGAGAGACCTTGTGAAAGATGGTTAAAGGAACTTGGACATTTTCCTGCCTGAGGAATCTAGAATAGGAGAGATAGTAGAAAAACTCTACAGACTTCATATGAGATAGTGTCTCTTTACTGAATGGTGCAGTGTATTGTTTCTGACAATCCACTGATTTATTTAATAATATCATGCACCTTTATTTTGAATTATGATTAAAAAACAACATTATTTTCTATTTTGTAGATTGTTTTTCTTTTCCATATTTCATTTACTCTGTGTGCTCCAAACATGAATGAAGACTGCATGTCAGAGAGCAACAGGACTGAAAACAAATCAAATCACTGTTCATAGGTGTTTACTAGGCTAATGACCGCAAGGTCCCTTAAGCCTAGCTATGCCTCTCAAAGGTGAGAATAAACAGTCTACCTTGGGTCTGTATGGTTAACACCTTAACCATAATGCCAACCCCCAACTCCTATGTATGTACATTTTTAATCATAAAATGAAAGGAAATACATTGTAACTTCATAGTACAAACTGTCCCGATAAGAAAAAATGCCAAGCTGCAAGAAGGGAAGGAATAATGTTTTGCATGCCTTGGAAGTTCAGCTGTATTTTAAGAATTCTATTCCCAGATGAAAACAACACTGTGAACATGGCTGGGTACTTAATTTTTTAATGGAAACCTGTTTTAAATTTTTGCATAATTCATCTGTTGTTCTTGTGGTGGTGAGATTACTCTTGAAAAAGTCATATTCTAGAGCCTTGTCAGCAAAGTTTTTTTTAATCCCTTTGCTTTCAAAGCTTTAAAGATGTTAAGTTTTTCATGATGGGTGCATGGCTTGAACATGATGGCCCTCAGTCTCTGACGAAGATGTGTCATTTAACCATAATGACACTCAGTCTCTGCTAAAGCTCCAGCATCTGTCTAAGAGTTTATGTAAACCTGCTCCAGCGGCTGTCTAAGAGTTTATGTAAACCTGGTATTCTGTTTAGTTTACAGGTGAAGCTTGCAAAGATGACTGCAAGTCTCCAACAAATGTAATGAGCTTCTTAAAATAATGTAATCCTGTCCTTTATTACAAATACTGTCATATGCATTTCAGTACCCAAGGCTTATAAGTTATCTAGTTATGTAAGTATTCTCTGCATGGCAACAACAGAAAGGCTTTCAATGTTGGCAGTTATTTAACAGTATGCTTATTAAAACTTACTTGCATCTTACAATCTCAGACAAGCTTACCTGATGGTCATTAAAGCATTGCTACTTAAACACAGAGCAACATGCACTTTCTGAATAATAATAAGCATAAATCAACAGTATAAAAATATGACGGAAACCAGAACATTCTGCAAAATCAAGGACAGATGAAAAGCCACTGTAGTACTTGTGTCTACCTTGGATGTGTCAGGGCCATCACAGTTAGCCAGAGACATTTCAAATTGTGACATACTTGTTGCACCCCACTACCCCATGTAGTGACTCTGAATGTGTCCAAGCAAGGCAAGGAGCAGTTATGCAGTGTAAGTGTGCAGAGTATCCCCCCATACTCTGCACACTTACACTGCATAACTGCTCCTTGCCTTGCTTGGACACATCCAAAGTCACTACATGGGGGAGTGGGGTGCAACAAGTATGTCACAATTTAAAATGTCTCTGGCTGACTGTGATGGCGCTGACACATTTGTCATACCTCTCAACCTCAGAGCAAGAAATCTGGACAAAGTCATACATAGAAGTGGGACAAAGGCCCAAAATAAGGGCAATTTTTAAATATTACTCTTATAAACTTAAGAGGATGGCCACGGTGGTGCAGCAGTTAGCGTTGCCGCCTCACAGCAAGAGGTTCTCCGGTTCGATTCTCAGCTGGGGTGCCTTCTGTGCAGAGTCTGCATGTCCTCCCTGTGGTCACGTGGGTTTCCTCCGGGTGCTCCGGTTTCCTCCCACATCCCAAAGACATGCAGTAGGTGGATTGGACACTCTAAATTTGCCCTAGGTGTGAGTGTGTGCGTGTGCGTGTGTGTGCCTTCTGTGGAAGGTTGGGCGCCGGGCTGGCAACTCGACACAGTAAAACTCCACTGCCAATCATGAGCGGACAGATGATCCACTGTGGCGACCCCTAACCGGGAAAAGCCGAAAGAAGAAGAAGAAGAAGACTCATAAACTTAAGAAAGATAATAAAATAGTAGGTTTTGCGTTAGTATGAATTTTCTGAAGGGTATGAAATTGGAAAGTCAAATGTATGTCATTATTTTCTAACTTCAGTCTTTTAATGATTTGCCACTAATTTGCCAGAAAACCACAATTTTATGAAAAAATGGACCAAAAATGTGATGCAAAAATATAAAATAGCCACACAATACAGCTGGGAACCTGTCAAAGAAGGGACACTTTTTAATATTAGTACTAACTTGAGCAGCTGACAAAGTAAAAGAATCTACATGCATTTCTGAAATAAAAGTAATCAATAACTCTGATTATTACAGTTATTTATTAATTGTAAACCCTCCACATTGCCATTTTGTGGAGGGATTGTTAGGGGAAGAGCAACATCTTGAGCCAAAATTGGGGACAGTTGAGAGGTTTGGATATGCCTAATTTTATAAAGCAATTTATTTGCACGTTACCTTTCAACCTGTTAATGCAGGAAATCTGGACAAGGTCAAATATATTGGAGGAACATACAAACAGTACTAAAAATTGCTCTTGTACAAACAGAGACAGTTATAGAATGTTCAGTTTAAGAGCAAGCTAGCAAGTACGGCTGGTGCTTGGCAACCAAGCTTGTTTGACCAATACAGAAAATAAAGCCAGCACCTCGAATGGTTCTAATGAATAGGATTTATTGCACCAA